>NC_060192.1:3017478-3054978 GCF_021184085.1 Oncorhynchus gorbuscha | reverse complement strand
TAGACAGAGCTGCTTTCCCCTTTGGAGAGCGGCCCTGAAATAGTTTTGAAGACTGTTCTTTCTAAGATATCCAGCAGAGCTTCCCTATTACGCATTAACATTCCAATATGGTCTCGTACAGTCTGTCGCTGTTGGAGAGACTTACGAAATAAAACAACCAATCCCATACCAGCCATATATTTGTTCATGATTATGGATCGAATCACAGCTTAAGATATGCATAAATAAACGGAGGTTTCAGAGCGAATCGTTTTCTGTACATCAAGTTAGAAGGATAAACCACCAATACAAAACTGTATTAAGGAATTATTTTGATTAGTCCAATGTCAGAAAAAAAAGATATATAACTTTCAAAAAGCAAATTGTAACTTGCCACATCATCATGGTGATGCGTTTTACACCATATGATTGAGATTGAGTCTTTTCAATTCCGGGGGTGTTGACGAATCACGACGCACCTTTTTGTGAATAACCGTTCCGGAACAATTTTTTCCAATGTACTGTATCCATAGAAATGATGTGAGGGTACAATGCAGGTGGCAGACCTCCCAATATACCATATCCATTTGAAACCATTTCCGCCCATTTCGTCTCTCTCTCCAGAGATGTATTAGTAGAAGAGGCATTAGTAGAACTGAGTAATCAAAAGGGGGTCAATAACAATCCCTATCTCATTGGCATCATCATATGTCTTCCCTATTGCCAGTCTGAAATAGATTACAGTGGTTTGTGAAAGTATTCACCCCATTGGCATTTTTTCCTATTTTGTTGCCTTACAACCTGGAATTAAAATGGATTGTGGGGTGTTTGTGTCATTTGATTATTATTTTCCACCATAATTTGCAAATAAATTCATTAAAAATCCTACAATGTGTTTTTCTGGATTTTTTTTTCTGGTCATAGTTGAAGTGTACCTATGATGAAAATTACAGGCCTCTCTCATATTTTTAAGTGGGAGAACTTGCACAATTGGAGGCTGACTAAATACTTTTTTGCCCCACTTTATATACTGAGATCATGTGACACAGATTGCACACAGATTGACTTTATTTAACTAATTTTGTGACTACTGAAGGTAATTGATTGCACCAGATCATATTTAGGGGCTTCATAGCAAAGAGGGTGAATACATATGCACATAATCATATGCACGCACCACTCGATTTTTGCATTTTTTTAAACAAGTAATTTTTTCCATTTCACTTCACCAATTTTGACTATTTTGTGTATGTTCCTTACATGAAATCCAAATAAAAACCCATTAAATTACAGGTTGTAATGCAACAAAATAGGAAAAACGCCAAGGGGGACGAATACTTTTGCATAGTCAAGATGATAGTCAAAATGATGATAATAAGAACATGTCTTTATATAGATTTGTCAGGCTTCAGAGTAATCATCTGTGGATAATAATATGACAGACACTCATCTCTCTGCACACCTCTTCATCTGTTGGGGACTGATAATCTCTTATCGCCTGGATATTTAATCTCTTATCGCCTGGATATTTAATCTCTTATCGCCTGGATATTTAGTCTTTTACGTCTCACCAAGTCTTCTGATTACGTTGTGTGATAATCTGTTTTCATCATTTTAGCGATTCAAGTTTCTGATCATCTGGGATATATTCGGATGATGTAATCTGTGATGGTAAACTGTGTTGGTAATCTGAGATTATAATCTGTGTGTCCCTGCAGGGCTGAAGATCCGGGAAGTGATGATCAACGTGTCCCGTCAGCAGGTGGAGGACTTCCATGGCCCTGAGGACTACTGGTGTCTGTGTGTGGCCTGGAGCCACCTGGGCACCTCCAAGAGCCGCAAAGCCACCGTACGCATCGCCTGTGAGTAGCAGAACTATACCAACGGGAGGGGGGGGGTAGTATCCGTACGCATCGCCTGTGAGTAGCAGAACTATACCAACGGGGAGAGGGGGGGGGGTTGTATCCGTACGCATCGCCTGTGAGTAGCAGAACTATACCAACGGGAGGGGGTAGTATCCGTATGCATCGCCTGTGAGTAGCAGAACTATACCAACGGGAGGGGGTAGTATCCGTACGCATCGCCTGTGAGTAGCAGAACCATACCAACGGGAGGGGGGTAGTATCCGTACGCATCGCCTGTGAGTAGCAGAACTATACCAACGGGGAGGGGGGGTAGTACCCGTACGCATCACCTGTGAGTAGCAGAACTATACCAACGGGGAGGGGGGGGGCAGACGTGACTGAGGGAAGATGAAAGAAAGAGAGAAAGTGAGTGAGGGAGAAAGAGAGAATTTGTGAATTTCTATTTGATTTTAAATAGCCAAGTAATAGGTAGTATCTATACAGAATATCTCATCACCATGCGTTTCCATCTCCTCCTCTCTCTCCTTTATTCCTTTCATGCAGATTGGCTGTCAACAGTTTCGTGAAATATGTTTTGTTGTGAATACATGTCAGGAGGAAATGGTGGTGAGATATTCTGTATAGCTAAAGGTAATGTGGCAAACGATCAATTATTAACATTTTAAAAATTCCCTATTGAAAATGGAATAGAAATACTGTATGCTGCCCTGCACAATCAATGAACCAACCGCATCGCCTGGGGCTATACGTTCTCTCACAGACTCATGGATATAGATTTTGAAGCGTAGCATAAGGTAACCAGTCCATCCAGTATGCATAATAACACAGTCCACACTCAAAGGCAATTACTCAAATTGGTTTGATTTTGGAGTATAGGCTAGACCAATTATGTGCCAAAGACATTTTAAATCACTCTTGTTTTGTGTATTGTAAAATGGCACAATCATCATTTTAATGTTTTTCCATTCGGCTGGAGCTCATGAATCTATGCATGTGCATAAGCACTAATATGCGTATGGCTGTTTTTAATGAATCGTTACCTTTTTATTACACCCAAATTACGGCGTGCCGTGTAAAGGCACGGGGACGAAGACCAAATTTTTTAAAATAAAAAACACAGGGTAGAAACCCAAACAAAAGAGTGAGGAGTACCTCGAAGAAATAACACACACGCACAATGATTAACACACGGGATGAGACCTGTAATCATCTGCACAATCCACAATGACACAAAAGCCAGAACACACAGCACAGGTACTCACACGCACCAACGGACATTGTAACAATAATGGACAGGACTCTCGTAAACCACTTATACAATTACTAATCACTGGGAAAAGGGGCCAGGTGTGCATCATGAAAGTTCCGGAGGGATCCGTGACAAAGTGAGGTGAGTTTTAAAAGTCTTGTAGGACTACTGTTTTGAGGATAAGTGTTTGATGTGATTTTCTATTGTATTTGCATTGACCTCAGAGTGGTTAGAGGGACAATAGAGCCAGGCCATTAGGACCCGATGGTAGTTACCAAAGCATGTCCAGAGAGCATAAAAGGAGATTCTCAACGGTCACATGGCATTTTACTGCCAGTGTGGCGGTAATACGGTCACCGCAACAGCCCTAATCCTGTCTTCCTGTGTCCCTCCTCTCTCCCAGACCTGAGGAAGAACTTTGAGCAGGACCCCCAGGGGAGGGAGGTGCCCATTAAAGGCATGATTGTGCTGCACTGCCGTCCACCAGAGGGAGTGCCTGTCGCAGAGGTAAGGCCTGCATGCTTTAACTCACAAGTATATACCGATTTTTATAATGCTTTTCTTATGGAGAGTGTTATAATGCATTATAGCAGCATCAAGTCATTTTTGTTGTTGCCCACAAAGCATTTGTCAGTCACATGTATTTGTCCTATTTGGATGACTTCTACTCCAGGTTTACAGCATCCAAAGGCACATCCTCATTTCTCTGTGGTGGGATGATTGTTTCCATTTGAACTGTCTCCACTACGAGCCCCATTCCCTTCAGCATCTGAGTGACTGGCTCTTGTTATGTGTTTACCTCAGAGTGGAGATGGTGATATAGGCCTGCTGTATGCTTCAGGCCATATCTATCTCCTCGCATCCCTATGTTGTATAGTGAAGGGATGTAGAGTTATGACTTATTAAGGTGCCATGGATATTACGTGTGTGGCTGCTCCTCTCCGTTCTCATGTCGCTTTCATCTTCAGGGTGAATAAGAAATCAGGTTTTCACCAGCATGTTTACTTTCAGTGGTATGAATGGGTGTCCAACCATGTGTGTCTTGTACATTTGCATGTTTATTGGATTGCCTTGGATTGGTGTGTGTGTGTGTGTGTGTGTGTGCCTGCCTGCTTGCCGGCATATGTTTGTGGTGTTAATGTGTGTTCACACCTTCCTGCCACTGGTTTGACGCAGTTTCTCTGGACACCTCCCACAAGGTCAGAGCCCCCCCCCCCCCCTCTCTCTTAAACTAATGAGTCATCCAGACAGCCACTCACAAAGAATTGACTACCGATTGCTGTCCATGGTGCTGAAATTGCAACGTGTATATGCAAAGCAATGATAGGCTTTCTGTGGTGCCAGAGCATGTCGCCTATAGCTTTGCTTTAGCTAATGAATAAATCTTTATTTGTAGGCCTATTTGGCTGTCAGTTTCACATGTTAAGCCTGACATTTCACAAAGTTATACACGGTGTTGCAAGGCTGCCATGCTGGGTGGTTCGATACAATCTAACCCATACCAATCAGCATACCAATCAGCATACTAATCAGCAACCAATAGATATTTGTTGAATATACAACTGCCCTGTGCAGTCTACTTGAACCTGCATGACATGAGCCATCCTCACGCTCTCTCCCAGCTTGGATAGAAAGTCGTTGTGTGTTAAACCAGTCTAATAATGCAAAACACCAGCTTACCTTGGACTGTTTCATTACGCAGTCGAGCCTACTATCTATAGCTGTATACAGTGTTTAGCTGCTATTTTAGCTGCTATTTATAAACTTGTTATAAAAATTACACATCAAATAGCCTGACAATGAGGAAAACAGTAGTTGGCTTGAGGAAAAATGTTACCATTATTGTTGAACCTCAGGAGGTTTTGTCTGGCTGATAGCCTAAACAAATGGGCTGCAATCAAGGTACATTCAATTAAATCAAATCTGAGAGCCTCCCCTGTCTTTTGAAGTCCTTTTGCTGCTTCTCTCTCTCTCTCTCTCTCTCTCTCTCTCTCTCTCTCTCTCTCTCTCTCTCTCTCTCTCTCTCTCTCTCTCTCTCTCTCTCTCTTTTTCTCTTAGAAAAAAATCCTCTCTGTGTGCTTTTTTTTAAACATAGAGGCCTATAGTAGCTACAGTATGCGACTGCGTCACCTTGCATTTTTTGTGCGTAAATGTTTTCACCAAGCAGGATGCTGTGGTAGCCATGCTGGTTAAGTGTGCCTTGAGTTCTACATAAATCACAGACAGTGTCACCAGCAAAGCACCCCGACACCATAACATCTCCTCCTCCATGCTTCACGGTGGGAAATACACATTCGGAGATCATCCGTTCACCCACACTGCATCTCACAAAGACACGGCGGTTGGAACAAAAACTCTCAAATTTGGACTCCAGACCAAAGGACAAATTTACACGGGTCTAATGTCCATTGCTCGTGTTTCTTGGCCCAAGCAAGTCTCTTTTTATTATTGGTGTCTTTTAGTAGTGGTTTCTTTGCAGCAATTCAACCATGAAGGCCTGATTTACACAGTCTCTTCTGAACAGTTGATGTTGAGATGTGTCTCTTACTTGAACTCTGTGAAGCAGTTATTTGAGCTGCAATTTTTAGGCTGGTAACTCTAATGAACTCATCCTCTGCAGCAGAGGTAACTCTGGGTCTTTCATTCCTGAGAACCAGTTTCATCATAGCACTCGATGGTTTTTGCGACTGCACTTGAAGAAACTTTCAAAGTTCTTGAAATGTTCTGTATTGACTGACCTTCACGTCTTAAAGTAATGATGGACTGTTGTTTTTCTTTGTTTATTTGAGCTGTTCTTGCCATAATACGGACTTGGTCTTTTACCAAATAGGGCTGTATATCCCCTACCTTGTCACAACACAACTGATTGGCTCAAATGCATTAAGAAGGAAATAGATTCCACAAATGAACTTTTAAGAAGGCACACCTGTTAATTCAAATGCATTCCAGGTGAGTGTGCAAAGCTGTCATCAAGGCAAAGGATGGCTATTTGAATAATCTCAAATATAAAATATATTTTCATTTGTTTCACACATTTTTGGTTACTACATGATTCCATATGTGCTATTTCATAGTGTTGATGTCTTCACTATTACTCGGCAATGTAGAAAATATTGAAAAATAAATAAAAACCCTTGAATGAGTAGTTGTTCTTAAACTTTTGACCGGTAGTGTACGTACTTATTTAATTTATTTCATAAACAAAGTTTTGCTAACACCCAATGCCCCTGTGTGAAGAAGTTAGTCACCATTTACACTCATAACTAGTTGTGCCACCATCAGCTTCATTGACTCTAACCAAACACTGCACTATCACTATGTTGCTTCCCCTGTCTGCTTTTCTGTCGGGGGGGGGGTGTATGGTCCAAGTCTGGGTTTAATGATTTAAAACATCTGGAAGGGTCTCTTTTCCAAGCTCAAAAGGTTAAACATCCACACGCAACACGGGGCCAGAGAGGGTTGAATACACTGGCCATGCTGTCAATCCAGCATGACTTCATTCAGAGAATGCCAGACTTTGATGACAAAGTTTGACCACATGAAGGAACGCCGCGCCACCTTCCTGTTCAAGCGAGCACAAGCCCAAAACGAGTCCAAAAAAATATGTCTTGTATGCGTAAACGATGTAATATGCCAGGGGACAAAATGTATTCTGTAGCTAAGAAAGTAATACTGAGTGTATGTTGTGTAGTAAGCTGTTAGTAGCCCATGTGTCTCACCCTATGAATTTAGTCCCTCTCCGCCCTCAGAACTTAGCCTACTGTTCTGACTACTTTTCTCCACGAGGAGGGGATATATATATATATAGATATATAATGTTGTTGCCTCTGTAATCATGTATGCCAGTGACAGTCTCTTCCCATTCAAATATTTTTTTTTCAACAAAAAGTTCAATAATAGACCCATGTAATTCCAATTGATATTGTTTTTTATTGTTTGCGCTGTCTGTGCGTCGGTATATTTTCTATGAAATGGATGCTCCTGATGGTATTTTCCTTCCTTTTTAGACCACATAGGCCTAATAGAATACTTGAAATGGTAGGCTAACCGTGTCTCTCTATCTCTCTCTATCTCTCTGTGATGACTTAAAGAAGAGTAAAGTTAAGGCCTCAACATCTTGCTGAATTCATTTGAATTTCTGTCAGTGTCCAGTCAGGGTCAGTTGCTTGCACTTGCTTATACTTGTGTTTATGATATACGAATGATATACCGGACATGAACGTAATAATGTTTGTGTATGGTTCAGAAGTCTAATCTCGTGACAATGATCGAAGCACACAATCAAGACTACTTGTAACTGTCGCTTCTGCAGAGAGATCGTTTTCTTAACTTAAACTCATAAATAACTAGGCCTACCTAAGAAGCATTAGGCTCTCAGTCTGATATGTGCTTTTGAACACCTGACTAAGTGCCACTCATTGCGCTTGCATCGTCGTAGCCTTGACCACAGCAGTGGTATACCAGTATCCTCTTACTTTCAATTAGTTCAATGATTTATTTTTCAAGACCTGAGGCACTTTAATCAGTCACATTCTTGAAGCCCAAGAATCAAATACTTAGCTTCCTAGCAAATATGGATATTAAAAACGTTTAGTAATGACTTTTGGAGGGTTACTGTCAAATAGTCATCAATGACTGGCGCACCGGCCCCCAGAGCTTGTGGGCCACCCGCCTTGCAGGGGCCGCTGGGGTGTCCGGTACGCCAGTGCTTCCTGCGCGTGTGTGTTCTTACACCTGTGTGTCTATGACAGGTGTGTCAAACTCATTTTGACAAGAGAGGCACTTTTGGTCTTCAACGAGGTCCGGAGTGCCGCACTGAGAGTTGGTTATATTTCCTCGCCCTCAGAATTTGCACAAAAGAACAAACAAAAAAAAGTTGTCCATGTGACGTGATGGCGGCGCTGAGGAGGGCGCGCATCTTGCCGGTTGCTGCTCAACTTAGCTTTTTTTATGGCTGTTTTTACGTTCGTTAATTGCTTTGTTTGCTCAGAATGTTTGTGCAATAATTTCCTACGATCACAAGCACTTCTGGATCATTAATCGGAAGCTATGTGCTTATTTCTCAGCCTCCCAGATCAGGAATACTGCATTAGTTCCTTTGTTCCCCGCACGGCGGGCTCACCAGTCGCCGCTGACCAAGATGACTGAAGGCAACGCTGGCGACAAAGAAGAGGAAGGAAAGGGGGACTCCAAGCTTGGCTAAATGGACGGGCTACACGGCCTCCTCCTCCTAGTATCCTGATGTTCGCTGGGGGAAAAAACTTTGTGACCTCGCAGACATCAGGGGTCAGCTGTGTCTTAGTTTTTACAGCGACATGGCATACGGACAATGCTGCTATTCAACCAGACGGCTTTTCCATTTTCCCAATGGATGGAACGGAAGCTTCTGGTAAGAATAGGGGAGGTGTACCGAAGTTGAAACCATCTCTCGAGATCCTGTTCACCCAACCAGGAGATTCTGATGCAAAATGCCGGCCCCACTATATACCTTTGAAATGTACGTGTTATTATCACAACTGTGTACATACCGCCACAAGAAAACACCAAGGCAGCACTCAGTGAACTGTACAAGAACATTAGCCAGCAAGAATCCTCTCACCCGGAAGTCTTTATTTTCCAGGGTGATTTTAACCAAGCACGTTTAAAACAAATGTTTCTAAAATATCACCAACATGTATCCTGCCCCATGAGAGAAAACAATGTACTGGACCATGTATATGCAAACATGTATTTGTGACGCGTACAAAGATATCCCCTGCTCCCACTTCGGCCAATCAGATCATGTCTCTCTGTTACTTAAGATGCTGCCTACAAGCAGCAACTTAAGAGGGAGCCACTAACACAGAGAATAGTGTGGCGCTGGACAGAGGAGGCAAACTCAATGCTGCAGGACTGTTTTGAGAATACTGATTGGAATACATTATAGACACAAAAGTATGTGGAACCCCTTCAACTTAGTGGATTCGGCTATTTCAGCCGTTGCTGACAGGTGTATAAAATCGAGCACACAGCCATGCAATCCCCATAGACAAACATTTGCAGTGGAATGAACTTGCCGAAGAGCTCAGTGACTTTCAACGTGGCACCGTCGTCGGATGCCACCTTTCCAACAAGTCAGTTCATCAAATTGCTGCCCAGCTAGAGCTGCCATGGTCATCTGTAAGTGCTGTTATTGTGAAGTGGAAACATCTACGAGCAACAATGGCTTAGCAGCGAAGTGGTAGGCCACACAAGCTCACAGAAAGGGACCAACTGTCCTCGGTTACAACACTCACTACTGAATTCCCGAACTGCCTCTGGAAGCAACATCAGCACAAGAACTGTTCGTCATGTCCCGTGCACAAAGCAATGTCCATACAGAAATGTTTTGTCAAGATCAGTGTGGAAGTACTTGACTGGCCTGCACAGAGCCCTGACTTCAACCCCATCAAACACCTTTGGGATGAATTGGAACGCTGTCACGCCCTGGCCATAGAGAGGCTTTTTAGTCTCTATTTTGGTGTGACTAGGGTGGGCGTTCTATGTTCTTTTTTTCTATGTTTTTGTATTTCTTTGTTTTTGGCCGGATATGGTTCTTAACCAGGGACAGCTGTCTGTCGTTGTCTCTGATTGAGAACCATACTTAGGTAGCTCTTGCCCACATGGGTTTTGTGGGTTATATTTTCTGTTTAGTGTGTTTAGCACCTGACGGAGCTGTTTCGGTTGTTTCTTTTATTCCTTGTTGTATTTAGTGTTCAGCTTATTAAAATAATGATGAACAGTTACCACGCTTCATCTTGGTCCTCACCTTCTTCCACCAATAGCCGTTACAAACGTCAACTGCGAGCCAGGCCTAATCGCCCAACATTAATGCCCAACCTCACTAATGCTCTTGTGGCTTAATGGAAGCAAATCCCCACAGCAATGTTCCAACATCTAGTGGAAGCCTTCCCAGAAGAGTGGAGGCTGTTATAGCAGCATAGGGGGGACCAACTCCATATAAATGCCCATGATTGTGGAATGAGATTCGATGAGCAGGTGTCCACGTATTTTTGGTCACGTAGTGTTAGTGTTAGTGTATGTTCAAAGATTCATCCCCCCAGGACATCCATCAACATTAAGGAATATACTGTACTTCGTCAGTCACAGGCTTCATTTGGAAAATGTGTTGATGTTGTACCCACAATAAAAATCTGGGCATACCCCAACCAAAAACTCTGGATGAATGGAGATATTGGAAAACAAACAAACATCTTCAACCTGTCCCTGTCCCATGCTGCTTCTAGGACACCACCATCGTTCCAGTGCCCAAGAAAAACAAGGTGACATGCCCAAATGACTATCGCTCCATTGCACTCACCCCGGCTACCATGAAGTGCTTCAAGAGGCTGGTCACATCAAGGCCAGCATGCCAGAAACACTGGACCCACTCCAATTCGCCTACCGCTCCTACAGATCCACGGAAGATGCCATTTCCATTGCTATTGACATGGCCGTAACACAACTGGACAAGCAAGAGAACACCTACAGTATGTGAGAATGCTGTTCATTGGGTACAGTGCAGCATTCAACACCAGCTCCTCTGTCAGCTCAGTGTAGGCCAATGCAAGGTTCACTCTGCACAGGAGGGACAATAGTTGATCATCTTCCAATGCTAGGTCTGCTTTACAAATGGCACCCTTTGCCCAAGACGGGGTGTCATTGTAAACATGTTTGATAGTTTCCTTTACTAGTGCATACAGTACCAACTCATTCACCGACTCATTCAAGGGTATTTCTTTATTTTTACTATTTTCTACATTGTAGAATAATAGTGAAGACATCAAAACTATGAAATAACACATATAGAATCATATTTTAGGTTTGAGATTTTTCAAAGTAGCCATCCTTTGCCTTGATGGCATTCTCTCAACCAGCTTCACCTGAAATGCTTTCAAACAGTCTTGAAGGAGATCCCACATATGCTGAGCACTTGTTGGCTGCTTTTCCTTCACTCTGCTGTCCAACTCATCCCAAACCATCTCAATTGGGTTGAGGTCGGGGGATTGTGGAGGCCAGGTCATCTGATGCAGCACCCCACCATTCTCCTTCTTGGTCAAATAGCCCTTACACAGCCTGAAGGTGTGTTGGGTCATTGTCCTGTTGAAAAACAAATGATGGTCCCACTATGCGCAAACACGATGGGATGGCGCATCACTGCATAATGCTGTGGTAGCCATGCTGGTGTGCCTTGAATTCTAAATAAATCACTGACTGTGTCAGCAGCAAAACAGCCCCACATCATCACAACCTCATTCTCCATGCGTCTCGTTCGGAACCAGACATGTGGAGATCAACCGTTCACTCTGCGTCTCACAAAGACATGATTCATCAGACCAAAAGGACAGATTTCCACCTGTCTAAATGTCCATTGCTCATGTTTATAGGCCTAAGCAAGTCTCCTCTTCTTATTGGTGTCCTTTAGTAGTGGTTTCTTTGCAGCAATTTGACCATGAAGGCCTGATTCACACAGTCTGCTCTGAACAGTTGATGTTGAGATGTGTCTGTTTTACTTGAACTCTCTGAAGAATTTATTTGGGATGTAATTTCTGAGGCTGGTAACTATTGAACTTATCCTCTGCAGCAGCGGTAACTCTGGGTCTTCCTTTCCATGAGAGACAGTTTAATCAAAGCGCTTGATGTTTTTTGCGACTGCACTTGAAGAAACGTTCAAAGTTCTTGAAATTTTCAGCATTGATTGGCCTTTATGTCTTAAAGTAATGATGGATTGTCATATCTTTTTGCTTATTTGAGCTGTTCCTGCCATAATATGGACTTGTTCTTTTACCAAATAGGACTATGTTCTATATCCCACCCCTACCTTGTCACAACATAACTGATTGGCTCAAAAGAAGGAAGAAATTCCACAAATTAACTTTAAAAAATGCACACCTGTTAATTCAAATGTTTTCCAGGTGACGTCCTCATGAAGCTGATTGAGAGAATGCCAAGAGTCTGCAAAGCTGTCATCAAGACAAAGTGTGGCTACTTTGAAGAATCTCAAATCTCAAATATATTTGGATTTGTTTAACACTTTTTTGGTTACTACATGATTCCATATGTGTTATTTCATAGTGTTGATGTCTTCACTATTATTCTACAATGTAGAAAATCAAGAAAAACCTTTGAATGAGTCGGTGTGTCCAAACTGTATGTCCTCAATGATTCACACTAACTGGAGAGTCACAACCTAAAGCAATGTACCAAAGCCAATTATTTCTAGAATAGTCCTCCAGTACACTGAATATTCACTCTTTCTGTTCTGACAATCAGCCAAATGTTAGTGTGGTCTTCGATCAGATTGTGCCATATAGTCAACACCTATAGCAACACGGCATGACAATAATCATACAATAGGAGTTGGCAAGACAATTGGTCCAGGGTGGGGCAGTGGTGTTTGATCCCAGGCTGTGTCACAACCGGCAGTCCGGGGTAGGGAAGGGTTTGGCAGGTGGGGCTTTCCATGGCTCATCATGCTCTAGCAACTTCTTGTGACAGAGCCGGGAGCCTTCAAGCTGACTCCAGTCGTCAGTCGAACTGTGTTCCCTCTGACATATCCGGGTGTAAGCGAGCAGTGTGATAGGAAGTAGGCGGCCAGGCAGGTCATATTTCGGGGGACGTATGAATCAACCTTCGCCTCTCCCGAGCCCAATGAGGAGTTGCAGAGATGAGCCACGTGACTTAATTCAGGCAGAGAAAAAAAATGGCTTGTGGTAATACCACCCTGAACTCGCCTGTTCAGGGTCGTGTCTGGTTAGTAACGGGACCGGAGACGGACTGGGAATACCAGGTGCCGTAAGCAAAAAATATATAAAACGTTTTTGAAATAAATCAGGAGTTGGCAAGACAGCATAAACAGATCTGGGACCAGGCTAGTCAAAAGTTGACTCTCTGCCAGTCAATGTTCGCCTGCCTGTCCTGTGTGTGTGTCCTCTTACCCTGGCCTATCGTAGTGTGCTCACCTGGGCTGCGAGGGTGTGTCCTGTGAGGGTGTGATTGTCCCTCAGCTCTGTCTGCTACCTCAGCAGCATGTAGTCCAGTCTCCCCAGTCTCTGCCTGCCCTTGTCACCGTAAGGACAGCTTCTACATTCCACACGAAGGTCTGAGAGGTGACAGTCCACCACACCACACAGTCCTAGAGAGAGAGAGAGAGAGAGAGAGAGAGAGAGAGAGAGAGAGAGAGAGAGAGAGAGAGAGAGAGAGAGAGAGAGAGAGAGAGAGAGAGAGAGAGAGAGAGAGAGAGAGAGAGAGAGAGAGAGAGAGAGAGAGAGAGAGAGAGAGAGAGAGAGAGAGAGAGAGAGAGAGAGAGAGAGAGAGAGAGAGAGAGAGAGAGAGAGAGAGAGAGAGAGAGAAAATATATATATATACACTGAGTGTACAAAACATTAGTAACATGTTCCTAATATTGAGTTGCACCACCTTTTGCCCTCAGAACAGCCTCAATTAGTCTGGGCTCTACAAGGTGTCGAAAGTGTTCCACATGGATGTAGGCCCATGTTGACTCCAATGCTTTTCACAGTTGTGTCAAGCTGGCTGGATGTCCTTTGGGTGGTGGCCCATTTTTGATACACACGGGAAACATTTGAGCGTGAAAAACCCAGCAGCGTTGCAGTTCTTGACACACTCAAACCGGTGCGCCTGGCACCTACTACCATAACCCGTTCAAAGGCACTGAAATCTTCTGTCCTGCCCATTCACCCTCTCGGTGGCACACACACAATCCATGTCACAATGCTTAAAAATCCTTCTTTGACCTGTCTCCTTCCCTTCATCTACACCGATTTGAAGTGGATTTAACAAATGACATCAATAAGGGACCATAGCTTTCACCTGGATTCACCTGGTTAGTCTATGTCATGGAAAGGGCAGGTGTCCTAAATGTGTTGTGCACTCAGTGTATTCCTGCTACACACACATCACAACTGCTACTACTAGACTATTATTTTGATTGCTAAATACTGTAGAATTTAAACTCCTGCCCTCAATCCAACCTTCCCCAAAACACATGTAAACATGGGTCTATAAATTGTGCCTTCCTGTACCTGTAGCCATGTACCTTATGTTCACCATTCTTATCTTGTATTGTTTCTCATTGTTGTTGCATTGTCCAGAAGTAACATGCAAGTAAGAATTTCAGCGGAGAGTGTTTACCATGTGTATCCCGTATATACGGCTATGAAGACTTGAGACTATCCATCATTTTTTGAATTTTCTATGGTCCCTAACTGTCTAGCTTTCATTTTGGTGAAAGACAGTCAAGAAATTGTATGAATGTAGGTCCATTATCATTTCTACACAGTTTTGATTTGGTTTTAGTCATTTTAAAACTATTTTGAGTAAGTTTACACATTCATGAATGTGACTCCGGTGAAGAAAGTCAGTGGTTCAATAATACATAGAAGTCCAGCCGTTTCTCCAACATCAACCAAGGAGATATTCTCATCTACAGTGGGAATGTAACCGTCTGAACATCTCCACATGTATCTGGGGAGTAACGACAACTCCTCTAACCAAACATCACTTCAAGTGGAACTGACAGCGTTTGAACTACTTTGCATATATGAAACAAACAGATATCATATATACTTTATAAGAGGTTTTAAAAATAGGTTTTATTTGACTGCAAGTTCCATGACATAGAGTAAGGCTTTGTTGGCAGAATATATGGATGCAGTTCAATGCAGTGGAAAAACATTCTCTGGAGTAATGAATCACGCTTCACCATCTGGTAGTGAGACGGATACCAGTCCGATTGCATAGTGCCAACTGTAAAGTTTGGTGGAGGAGGAATAATGTTCTGGGGCTTTTTTCATGGTTCGAGCTAGGCTTACAATGACATTTTAGACTATTCTGTTCTTCCAACTTTGTGGCAACAGTTTGGGGAAGGCCCTTTCCTGTTTCAGCATGACAATGCCCCCGTGCACAAAGCGAGCTCTATACAGAAATCATTTGTCGAGATTGGTGTGTAAGAACTTGACTGGCCTGTACAGAGCCCTGATCTCAACCCCATCAAACACCTTTGGGATGAATTGGAATGCCGACTGAGAGCCAGCAAGTCCCTGCAGCAATTTTACAACATCTAGTGGAAGCTGTTATAGCACCAAAGGGGGGACCAACTCCATATTAATGGCCATGATTTTGGAATGAGATGGTCGACAAGCAGGTGTCCACATACTTTTGGTCATGTTGTGTAGCTTATTCACCAATACATATTGATATCAGGATGTAAACCTCATTGTTTGCTGTCCCCAGCACTTCGAGACGCACTGTTTCAAGTCAGTCATAACGTGGCTAATAGGTTAGCTTATTTATGTCGCTATTTATTTAGAAAGCTAATTATATGGATCCTAACATTAGCTAGCTAGCTGCTGGGAAGTTGACATGTCATTGGAGGAGTGGGTGAGTGGACGACTTTTCCGCCATATCGTATTTCGGTGGCTACAGCTAGAGATGCAGGTGTCATTTGATTATCTAGCAAGGATAGTAAATCATCTTGCTAGCTAGCTATGTTGTTAGCATATCTCTTAGGTGTCAGTCAAATGTATTGGGCATCAATCAAATGGGAGGGCAGGCAGGCAAGTTCCCATTCAGTTGTCGAAACATGGGTTGGGACAAGCATGTATTGGCAGGCAAGCTACAGAAGGGTGAGCAGGCTGCTATTCCCCATCGTTTATCATTGCAATTTTGATGGTCAACTACAAGTTTAAAAACATTTGAGAGGGTATTTCCTCATTAGATTTGAGCTCATCTGGCTCTGGCTAACATTGATTAGTTGCTGATCTGTTTGTTGTTGTTGATGTGCAAATGAGGGAGAGAGAGCCTACATGTTCAAGGTTGTTGGACCAATAGGACTGTAAAGTTCCCAAATGTAAGTGGACTCCCATGGTATTTACATATTTACAGAAATCCATAGAGGTGTATTTTGTGAATTTTGGTAAATGCTTTCTAATGATCTAAAGTCGTGCTGTTGTTACTGCCTGTAAACACACAGTCCAGTTCAAAGTTAATGATGGCAGGCACATTGCATATAGGTCTAATGTAGCTCTGATTGGTTATGGTGCACCATTCTGCGTTGCGGAACAGTTTGTACTGAACGACAACGTTTTCCAAAATCATAATTTTACATTCTTGAACGGACTTTGAGGTATGTTTTCTCCCATTAGGTTTTATTTACTGCAGGTTCTATCACTCGTACAAACACACGGCTGCTTTCCCACTCTGTATTGCTATAGAATATTCACAAATGCCTCACTCTATGTCATTCCCGAGCATTCTATGAAAGTATGAAAATGTGAAAATATCCGTATCTAAGTGCTTGCTTCCCAGTTAATGTAAAATACAAATAAAAATCTTCTTCCTGGGGGAATATGTGAACAGATTATAATGTGATTTAATGTTGCTAAAACGCTGTCAGTTCCACTTTAATGGACTTTACCACCCCTGTTGTGAATGTAGCTCGGAAGACATTTTGGATCAGAGAAAGGTTCAGAAACTGTTTAGAGTTGATCAGCTGACCTGCTGTGTTTTTTTTTTTGGCTGCCACGACTTAATTTACTTTGGTCGTGCTGTTTATTTGAATGCTGTTTCACATTTTGATGCAATTTGCATCGCGTTATGATTTCATGAAAACACATTATTGCTGAGCTAATACAAGCCGTGCACAGATGAATCGACATTTGACTCAACATTAACTAACTCGCCGACAGTTCACCGGATTTATCTATGCACATGTAATGGTTGTGATTGTCCATACTGTTTGAAAGCAATGCACCAATATATCATCACAGTATCCTCTCTGTTTCTTTGTTCTGTTCGCTCAGACAATGTCAACAATGGTGTAGTGCTGTTTTGTTAGGTACTGTAACGCCCCCCCCAAAAAAATGTAAATGGTGTTATAATTTCTCAATCAATGTTTGTACCGACAGATTATCGTTTAGCATTTTAGAATATGCGTAAAATGCATCCTTAAGTTCTCCTGTGTGACGCAGCGGTCTAAAGCACTGCATCATAGTGCTGGAGGTGTCACTACGGCCCCGGGTTCAATCCCCGACTGTGTCACAGCTGGCCGTGACCGGGAGACCCATGAGGCAGCGCACAATTGGCCCAGCATTGTCTGGTTTTGGGAAGGGTTTGTCCTACTGGGATGTCCCATCGCTCTAGCAACTCCTTGTGGTGGACCCGGGCGCCTGCAAGCTGACTTCGGTTGCCAGTTGGACGGGGTTTCCTCTGACACATTGGTGCGGCTGGCTTCTGGGTTAAGGGAGCAGTGTGTCAAGTAGCAGAGTGGCTTGGCAGGTTCGTGTTTTGGAGGACGCATGGCTCTCGGCCTTCACCTCTCCCAAGTCCATAGGGGATATGTAGAGATTGGACAAGACTGTAACTACCATTTGGGGAGAAAAAATAAGTACATTTTTTAAAATGCATCCTAAATGCAAACATCTGCTTATACCCACAAATATTATCTGAAGAAATGTTTTGATTTTTAATACCCTCAAACACCAAATTAGGCATACTTAATCTGTCAATCGCGGATAATAAAGTATTGTTTTACTGATGATCATTTGATCTCAATCAGTTTCATGGGATTATGCATTTAGATCCTGAATTATCTCGGTTTCGTGAGCGTATTAGAGCAGATGGTGGTGACCAGAGATGGGCAGTATTGTTAAATGTATTTAAAATATAGTATTTTGTCACTTGTATTACACTGATCTTAACTACTCTCCGATGTATTTTCTATTTTGTACGTACAAAATACTGTAATTTGTATTTTCAAAATACTTTTCTACACCATTTTGTTGTGGTTCACATTTTGTTGCCTCCCCTGCATTTGGTATCAGAAGTCTGATAGCACTATGGTGTGATAAGAGCATCTGCTAAATGAACTATATATAAATGTTATATGTAACAATCTTGATAAATACTTTGTTGAGGGATAATGAACTTGATATGATTGTGATATGTTGTTGTGTCACCAACTGTAGCTATCTTAAGATGAATGCACTAATTGTAAGTCGCTCTGGATAAGAGCATCTGCTGAAATGGCAATGTAAAAATGAACAATTGTAAATCATGTTGAGTATTACTCTAATGGGCTTCGCCCTGAAACAAAGCCAATACTAATACCCAGTGTGCTTTGCAGTTCATTTATGCATTTACATTTAGCAGACACTCTTAAACAACAACATATCACAGTCATAGCAAGAAACACATTTATTGTTGTATGTTACAATACAAAATACATGTATTTTATTTAAATAATTACAAATACAAGTATTTTGTAGTTTATTTTATACTTATACTTTTATGGTATTTCGTATCTGTATTTTGGCATTTTTGCCCATCCCTGGTGGTAACAAATAGCATAGCTAGGCCTATTTTTATATTATATATATATATATATATGTTTCAATCAAAGCACATATTTTTCCTAGTGATGCCGTGGCACGCGCACACTGTTGGCTTTTAGCCACATGAGAAAAATAATGTGACCACTCAGCTAATCATCCTAAAATCTCATAAGAAATAAAGTGTTGTTTTCGGTCTTAACGGTATCATTATACTTTGCTATTCTATTCGGTTACGTTGTGTGGAATACTAAATAGTGTATGACTTTGCAGACATTGATTCAGCTTTGATCTAACTTAGTAAACAAGCACCACTGTGAGAAGTGGCGGAGCGAGGCTCTGGTGCGCTCCGGCAGCACTACACCCCTGAATGTCACTCCATCTGGCTCAGTAGTAATGGAGCCAAAATGGCAAAGTCAGTCGCTGCTTGTGTCCCAGAGTACAGCTGGTGGGGACTGTGACTGGAGCAGACACATCTGAACTAGATGCTTGATGGCGCTATCTACACTCCCCTCTGTATGTATTTGGACAGTAAAGCTAACATTTTGAAGTTGGCTCTATACTCCAGCCTTTTGGATTTGAGATCAAACGTTTCATACCAGGTGACAGTACAGAATGTCACCTTTTATTTGTGGGTATTTACATACATATCTGTTTGACATTTTAGAAATGAAAGCACTTTATTACCTAGTGTCCCCATTTGAAGAAGTCATAAGTATTTAGACAAATTCACTTATTGTGTATTAAAGTGGTCAAAGGTTTAGTATTTGGTCCCATATTCCATGCAATGAAGACAGCAGGTTTGTTGGATGCATTTAAAAGCTTGTTTTGCTTGTGTTTCGGGTTATGTTTGCCCAGTAGGAATTGAATTAAAAAAAAAAATATTGTGTAATTTTGGAGTCACTTTGATAGTAAGTAAGAATATAAGATGTCTGCGAACACTTCTAGATGAATATGGATGCTACCGTGATTATGGATAATCGTAAATGAGTCATGAATACTGATGAGTGAGAAAGTTACAGAGGGACAAAGATCATACCCCCAACAAATGCTTCCCTACCTGTCACGCCCTGACCTTAGAGAGCCTTTTTATTTCTCTATTTGGTTCGGTCAGGGTGTGATTTGGGTGGGCATTCTAGTTTGTCTGTTTCTTTGTTGGCCGGGTATGGTTCCCAATCAGAGGCAGCTGTCTATCGTTGTCTCTGATTGGGAATCATACTTAGGCAGCCTTTTTCCCCCACGTGTTTATGGGTAATTATTTATTTTCTGTGCGCAACGGTTGCGTCACGGGCGGTTTCTGTTAACCTGTTTTTTTTGGGGGAAGGTTTCACTTTGATTAAAGATGTGGAATTACATGCCTTGGCTCATTTATGACAGGAAGTTTGAAGACAGTGAACGTGACACTACTCCGTCATAGGTAATGGTGAGAGGTTAGTATGTTCTTTTTGTAGCCTCTAACTTTGTCGCCTCTCACTCATCATTATTCATGATTCATTTATGATTTTTATTAATCATGGCATTATCAGGATTTGTTTACATGTAGAAGTGTTCAGAAACATCATATATATATATATATATATATATACTGACTTAGAAAGTAAACCACTCCAGTCATTATTCACCGTTCAAATCCAATTGGGCAAAACATAACCCAAAACCAACTGCAAATGCATCCAATGACTGTGTAGAGCTTGATGTAGTAGTTGTGCGCTATTGGACCAAATACTAAACTTTTCACGACTTTAATACACTATAAGTGAATTAGTCCAAATACTTATAACTTCTAAATCGGATACCGTATGTGTGGAAATATCCTCAAATTAAAGGTGACATTCTGTACTGTTGTGTCATATGAAGAGGGAAGTGTATAAACACCTGGCTGTTTTGTTGAAAGTGAAAATCAAGAACCTAGAGCTACAATGGGGTTCCTATCCGAGCCAAGATGGTTCCGTTGTACACCTGGTTTATTGATAGATCTGGCAGAAAATAAAATATTTCTGTCATGTTTAATTGTGTTGCAAATGTAACGCAATAGGAAGTAAAGAATCATCTCTGGTAAATGATGAAAGTAGCATAATGAAAACACAATTACAGTATCAGCCACAATGAAAGGCCCATATTAACTGTCAAGAAGATGATCACACAGATTACTCAAGGCAATAAAGGAAAAAACTTTGAAGATGTGGAGAGGAAAAAAATACTTTTCAATAACTTTGGGAGGAACATTTTTTACTTCACAATCATTAGGCATCGTATTAACCAACCAATCTTCCACCCCCAAATTGTAATTAATCATTAAGTCGGCTGATCCAAAGTAATTTAAAGTGCTTAAAATGTCATTATTCACTGATAAACATAACATTTCCAAATGACGGCGAGATAAGACAAGGACACACCGAAGGTTTAGTGCACAGCCTCCACCGCCCCCCACCACAGCCTCCACCACAGCCTCCACCGCCCCCACCACAGCCTCAACCGCCCCCACCACAGCCTCCACCCCCCACCACAGCCTCCACCACAGCCTCCACCACAGCCTCCACCGCCCCCACCACAGCCTCCCCCGCCCCCCCACCACAGCCTCCACCGCCCCCACCACAGCCTCCACCGCCCCCACCACAGCCTCCACCGCCCCACCACAGCCTCCACCGCCCCCACCACTGCCTCCACCGCCCCCACCACAGCCTCCACAGCCTCCACCGCCCCCACCACAGCCTCCACCGCCCCCACCACAGCCTCCCCCGCCCCCACCACAGCCTCCCCCGCCCCCACCACAGCCTCCCCGCCCCCACCACAGCCTCCCCCACCCCCACCACAGCCTCCACCGCCCCCACCACAGCCTCCACCGCCCCCACCACAGCCTCCACCGCCCCCACCACAGCCTCCACCACAGCCTCCACCACAGCCTCCACCGCCTCCACCGCCCCCACCACAGCCTCCACCGCCCCCACCACAGCCTCCACCGCCCCCACCACAGCCTCCACCGCCCCCACCACAGCCTCCACCGCCCCCACCACAGCCTCCACCGCCCCCACCACAGCCTCCCCCGCCCCCACCACAGCCCCCACCACAGCCTCCACCCCCTACCACAGCCCCACCGCCCCCACCACAGCCTCCACCGCCCCCACCACAGCCTCCACCGCCCCCACCACAGCCTCCACCGCCCCCACCACAGCCTCCCCGCCCCACCACAGCCTCCCCGCCCCCACCACAGCCTCCCCCGCCCCCACCACAGCCTCCACCGCCCCCACCACAGCCTCCACCGCCCCCACCACAGCCTCCCCCGCCCCCACCACAGCCTCCACCGCCCCCACCACAGCCTCCACCGCCCCCACCACAGCCTCCACCGCCCCCACCACAGCCTCCACCGCCCCCACCACAGCCTCCACCGCCCCCACCACAGCCTCCACCGCCCCCACCACAGCGTAATGTCACTGTCACATTCGGAAAGCTCATTTGTTTAATGTGATTTCTCCAAAAGTCACCGGAGCGTCGATGGGGAAAAGGCTGGACATGATTGAGGGAGGAGGGGATGGAGAGGAAGGAGTGATGGAGGAGGCGTAAGGGGCTTGTTAATGAAACTCATAGTTAATTGAGTTGGATGGAAGGAAACGGGCAAATGCCGCAATGTTTGGTAATTGCCTTGTTGTCGCTTTCACTTCCACTGTTAATGAATGTAAATGTGGCGGCCGGTTACTTTTTTTGTTTCGGAGTGATTAGTTATTAAACCTGATTTTTATGTATGTGCTGAGTGGAATGACCTGATTGGCGCTTAGCTTTGTTGTTGAGTCAAGGTTGGGAAGTAGTAGCTCTGGCTCCTTTGGCTAATTCTCTGCAAATGAGGGGCGCGGGGCGCTGCCACGGATGTCAACTTTTTCATCTCTGCAATTTCGAGCAGCTTCAAACCGTCACAATAAATATCAATGCCTCCATACCGCTCCCACCGTGGCGTGCCAGTCTCCCCTCCCCCTGCTGGCTCGCTCCTGTCATGACACCAGTAGATATGGCACAACCCTGTACCATGACACACTTGAGGACAGTCTGACCAGTCAAACGAAATGGGCTATCAAGACAGACTGCCACACTGTCAGTATCAGTCTGTCCAGACGGAACAGACACAGGAGTAACAGATGGTTGTGGGAGACCGAGGCCATGAAAAGCCCTGTGCTTCTCATTTGTGGAATAAGTTAATTAGGCAACTTTTAATTAATGTATAAAGCGTTTCCATTACATATGTGTGTTCTATTTTGTTTGCGCCTTCAGCTTAAGACATGTGCTTCACCAATTAAAATGTTTTGTTACGGTTTAAGAGCAAATCAACTTGGGGAGACGGCATCAGACACTTATCAACACACACACACACACACACATACACACAAACCTTCATTATGTGCAATCACTCAATCACACACTTCATATACACACACACATAGTGCTTCTAATTGGAACAAATGTGGCAAATGACTGTAAACAAATCCATGTCCCACCCTCCCTGAGCTTTATGTCCCTACGTCCTTATCACAGTCCCTACGTCCTACGTCCTTATCACAGTCCATACGTCCTTATCACAGTCCCTACGTCCTTATCACAGTCCCTCCTTATCACAGTCCCTACGTCCTCATCACAGTCCCTACGTCCTTATCACAGTCCCTACGTCCTTATCACAGTCCCTACGTCCTTATCACAGTCCCTACGTCCCATCCGTCCTTATCACAGTCCCTACCCTTATCCCTCCACCCTCCCAACCAACCCCAACAGCCAGACTCCTTATCACAGTCCCTACGGTCCATCCGACTGCCACCACAGAATGCAAATCCCTACGTCCTTATCACAGTCCCTACGTCCTTATCACAGTCCCTACGTCCTTATCACAGTCCCTACGTCCTTATCACAGTCCCTACGTCCTTATCACAGTCCCTACGTCCTTATCACACATCCGTCCTTATCACAGTCCCTACATCCTTATCACAGTCCCTACGTCCTTATCACACACATCACAGTCACATCACACACACACACCACACACAGACTCCGGGACACACAATGCAAATCACACACACACACACACACACAGACAGAGAGAGAGATATTAAACAATAAAGCAGAAACATTAGAGAGATGGAGAGAGTGGGGAAGAGGAAGTCTGGATGAGCAACAACACAAAGGTCATCATTAGACAGTGAGAAATAATAAATGACTAGTAAAGACAAATGGTGTGATGGTGAAAATAAGTAGAATAACCCTGTTTTATGTGTGAATAAATACATCCACAATTGGGTGGGGGGGGGATCATAAACAATATGGCTTCCTTTTTTGGTTTGGCAGGTTCTTAGTGCTGACCCCCTCTGTTCAGTACATGTCGTTGGTAGCAGTGCTGGAGAAAGTAGTTGGAAGGGCAACGTGGGGGTTGATTAGTCATTAAAGGCCAGGAACGATTGTGTGGAGAGAAAGGAAGAGAAGGGCCACCAGCTTAGTTTCTCTTGGCGCTCTGGAGCAGAACTGTGAAAAGAGTGAAATTAAAAGCACATGATGAAAGACTTCTCTGGCCATCAAAGGGAGAGAAAAAAGCCACTTGTGACATGACTGGTGATTTATGGATTTCTCTGCTCGCATTTGTCTATTGGGGGCATTACCAAAGAGCAAAGCAATCTCTGAGGTTGTCTGTTATTGGTGGTTCTGGTATTCTACTGGCAAATGGACACACACACCAACAGGGCTCCCAGTGGGGTGGGGAGAATTGTTTTTGTCGTCAAACACACAGTCATAAATCAAGCTTTGCTCCCAAATGCCCTGGCTAGTCGCTCTCATTGAGCACCTCCACCCAAAGGCACATTCATTTCAATTTACTGGGCCAGCCATGCGATCTAGGGAAGCATCAGAGGAGCGTTAGTTTAGTTTGTAATTCCTAATTACTTTCGCTCGCAACATGGCTTCTGAATTGCTAATGGTTGGAGTGTGTGACCCTGCTGAGAGCATTGCTTTGATTGGTTGAGGGGGGGCTGGGAATCCCTCTGATTGGTTGAAGGGAGGCTGGGAGTTGCTTACATAGGCTGATTCTAATAGTGAGGGTTGGAACGCCTACTTCGGGCCAGTGAATTATATGTATGTAGTGATCGATAGAGCATTAACATTAAATTCAGGGTGAGTCATTAGGAAATATTTAGTTTACAATGTTACTCCAAACCTGTGCAAGAATGATTTCAAATGTACCTTTTTAGCAGCCTCACTCCCATTCTTCATTCTGATTGGTGGATTTCTGATTTTGACCAATGGCAGCCTCACTCCTTATTAATCTCTGTTGTTCTAGGTGGAGTGGTTGAAGAATGAGGAGCCGGTGGGCTCAGATGGGAATATCGACACGCGGGCAGACCACAACCTGATCATCCAGAAGGCGCGTTTGTCTGACTCGGGAAACTACACATGTCTGGCCAGCAACATCGTGGCCAAGAGACGCAGCCTCACCGCCACTGTGGTCGTATTTGGTAAGACAACTGGATTGTGTTCATTAGGACACACCGTAGCAAAATATTTCAAAATATTGTGCAATTAGCATTTCTTATTGGACAACTTCAGGTAGCTTTATTCTATTTCGTACCTAATGAATATTTCGATTACTTTGAGCATTTGATTGAGTCAGTCTTGAGAGACAGACAGCATTTTCACTTTTGGGACGATTCTTTTTTTGAATTTTCCCCCCTTTTCTCCCCAATTGTTTTTAGTAGCTACTGTCTTGTCTCATCGCTACAACTCCTGTACGGGCTCGGGAGAGACGAAGGTTGAAAGTCATGCGTCCTCCGATACACAACCCAACCAAGCCGCACTGCTTCTTAACACAGCGCGCATCCAACCCGGAAGCCAGCCGCACCAATGTTTCGGGAAGAAACACCGTGCACCTGGCAACCTTGGTTAAGCGCGCACTGCGCCCGGCCCGCCACAGGAGTCGCTGGTGCGCGATGAGACGGGGACATCCCTACCGGCCAATCCCTCCCTAACCCGGATGACGCTAGGCCAATTGTGCGTCGCGGCCGGTTACGACAGAGCCTGAGCGCGAACCCAGAGTCTCTGATGGCACAGCTGGCACTGCAGTACAGCGCCCTTAACCACTGCGCCACCCGGGAGGCCCCTTTTGGGACTATTCTAATTAGTTCCCATTGCACAAAGGCAAGCTCAATCAAGAGCAGCTTGATTTTGAGGGGTGCTCAATTGTTTCACTAAGTCACAGTGTGGTCAGACACAAAGTACAACAAATAAACCATACAGAGTTGTCCTATTTTGACACACAATTCATGGATATTTATGTGAGAATTTTCCTTTCAAACAACATCCCTTTTATTCTCTCTCGTATTTTCCACTCAGCCTTTTGTATTTTTCCGTCATTCGCCGTAGCCTGTCACATCACATCTATTTCTCTTCTGTCTTTTAATGTACCTGCATGGGTACGTTCCACATGCCTTTTCACATTGTTAGCATCTCCTTTCTCTTGACATGTATCTGAAGAAGATGCTTTCTGGCCTTCTGTCAATTCATTTACTCCAATCAGTCTCTCATAGGCAGCAGACAGCAGTAGGTGTTAATAGCAGTCAGAAGCTGACATGTCTCAGTGTTATGTTCCATCCCGTGACGGGAATGTGATGAGCAACTTCCTGGTTGAGCTTAAACACGACGAGATCTTTCAAGACATCGGGAAGGCTTTGACATGAGCTGTCAAAACTCCACAGCTGCGTGCCTGCTAGCTACCTGGAGGCTCGGATTCTCTGTTGCTTGTGCTTTCGCAGGCTCGTACTGTAGGAAGGAAGGAAAGAGTGATAGGAACCGAATAGCACCTATCAATAACTCCACAGGACTGTGTGAACAGAAAGACAACGATCAAATCGGATTAATTAAACCTCGTGAAACATCTCTGAGTATTATATTTTTTTCCCACTTTGCAAGTTCAAAACCTCCTCCTCTGTGTCAATGAGACCAAATCACCACACCGACAGTCATGAAGACAGCTGGAAATCCAGCTACTGTTTTTGTCTATACACAGAACTTGTTGAGGCCTATCAGTCATCTGTGTAGCTAAACTACTTGGCCAAAAGGTTGTCAAACATCTCATTCCAAAATCATGGGCATTAATATGGAGTTGGTCTGCCCTTTGCTGCTAGAACAGCCTCCACTCTTCTTGGAAGGCTTTCCTCTAGATGTTGGAACATTGCTGCTATAACAGCCTCCAGTCTTCTGGGAAGGCTTTCCAGTAGATGTTGGAACATTGCTGCGGGGACTTGCTTCCTTTCAGCCACAAGAACATTAATGAGGTCAGGCACTGATGTAGGACGATTAGGCCTGGCTCGCAGTCTGTGTTCCAATTCATCCCAACGGTGTTTGATGGGGTTGAGGTCAGGGCTCTGTGTAGGCCAGTCAAGTTCTTCCACGCCGATCTCGACAAACCATTTCTGCATGGACCATGTCGAAACAAGAAAGGGCCTCCCCCAAGTCAAGAAACCTCTAAAATGTCATTGTATGCTGTAGCATTAACATTTATCTTCACTTAAACTAAGGGGCCCGAAACATGAACAACGGCCCTAGACTATTATTCCTCCTACACCAAACTATACAGTTGGCATTATGCATTGGGGCAGGTAGCATTCTCCTGGCATCCGCCAAACCCAGATTCTTCCGTCGGACTGCCAGATGGTGAAGCGTGATTCATCACTCCAGAGAACATGTTTTCATTGCTCCAGAGTCCAATGGCGGCGAGCTTTACACCACTCCAGCGACGCTTGGCATTGTGCATGGTGATCTTAGGCTTGTGTGCGGCTGCTCAGCCATGGAACCCCATTTCATGAAGCTCCAGACAAACAGTTCTTGGGCTGACGTTGCTTCCAGAGGCCGTTTGGAACTCGGTAGTGAGTGTTGCAACCGAGGACAGACAATTTTTACATGCTTCAGCACTCGGTGGTCCCGTTCTGCAAGTTTGTGTGGCCTACCACTTTACTGCTGAGCCGTTGTTGCTCCTAGACATTTTCACTTCACAATAGCAGCACTTACAGTTGACCGGGGCAGCTCTAGCAGGGCAAAAATTTGATGAACTGACTTGTTGAAAGGGTGGCTTCCTATGACGGAGCCATGTTGAAAGTCACTGAGCTCTTCAGTAAGGCCATTCTACTGCCAATGTTTGTCTATGGAGATTGCATGGCTGTGTGCTCTTTTTTTATACACCTGTCAGCAATGGGTGTGGCTGAAATAGTCGAATCCACTCATTTTAATTGGTGTCCACATACATTTGTATATATAGTGCCTGACTGCCTGTCATGTTAATGATGAGCCTGGAGGTCCTGCTGGGAGAGAGAGCCTACAGACAGACAGACAGATGTAGTGGAGTAATGTGTTCTCACACTGACATCTGTTTCCTGTCTGACGATGAATGATGATCAATGGACTCATAATCAGTCAATCACTCAGCTGCTTTTGAGCCTAGCACATCAGAGAGAGCGAGAGAGAGAGAGAGAGCTCTCTGACATGCCTTTGGTTTCTTGGCCTGTCACACTCCAGTGTTTTAGGCAGTTAGCCTGTGTGTGTGGAGGTTTTTTACTCTTCCCTCCCAATACTCTGCTGTCATGTTACATTGTACAGGCTTCTCTCCTTTTCCCCCTCTTTTTCTCTCCCTGTTCTTCTCTCTCTCCTTCTATCCTTCTCCTTCGACCTCCTTCCCATCTCCTTTGCCTATTTTCCATCTCTCCCTCTACTTCCTCCCTCCGTCTACACCTTTGTCCATCTCTCCCTCTGCTTCCTCCCTCCGTCTACACCTTTGTCCATCTCTCCCTCTACTTCCTCCCTCCGTCTACACCTTTGTCCATCTCTTCCTCTGCTTCCTCCCTCCGTCTACACCTTTGTCCATCTCTCCCTCTACTTCCTCCCTCCGTCTACACCTTTGTCCATCTCTCCCTCTACTTCCTCCCTCCGTCTACACCTTTGTCCATCTCTCCCTCTACTTCCTCCCTCCGTCTACACCTTTGTCCATCTCTCCCTCTACTTCCTCCCTCCGTCTACACCTTTGTCCATCTCTCCCTCTACTTCCTCCCTCCGTCTACACCTTTGTCCATCTCTCCCTCTACTTCCTCCCTCCGTCTACACCTTTGTCCATCTCTCCCTCTACTTCCTCCCTCCGTCTACACCTTTGTCCATCTCTCCCTCTACTTCCTCCCTCCGTCTACACCTTTGTCTCTCCAGTGAACGGAGGGTGGTCATTGTGGACAGACTGGTCCGCCTGTAACGTGCGCTGTGGGCGAGGGGTCCAGAAACGCTCCCGTACCTGCACCAACCCCGCCCCTCTCAACGGGGGCACCTTCTGTGAGGGCATGTCTGTCCAGAAGAGTACCTGTAATGCCCTCTGCCCAGGTCTGTTTGTCTGTCTGTCTGTTCTCATTCTATCCAACTGTCTTGACTGTCTGGGAGGGGGGATATGTTTGTTGTAAGGTTGCATTATTTGCCAAAGCAATCTGTATTATGACAGCACTCCTCTCCAAGGAGGAGGTGGGCTCCCCTGCTGCTGTTAGGATCATTTCCCCCCTAACCGCTTTCATAAACCGCTTTCATCGTCTGACCCCATTTCTCCAGAGAGAGAGAGAGAGAGAGAAAATATATACACTGAGTGTACAAAACATTAGGAACATGTTCCTAATATTGAGTTGCACCACCTTTTGCCCTCAGAACTGCCTCAATTAGTCTGGGCTTGGACTCTACAAGGTGTCGAAAGCGTTTCACAGGGATGCTGGCCCATGTTGACTCCAATGCTTTCCACAGTTGTGTCAAGCTGGCTGGTGGTGGCCCATTTTTGATACACACGGGAAACATTTGAGCGTGAAAAACCCAGCAGCGTTGCAGTTCTTGACACACTCAAACCGGTGCGCCTGGCACCTACTACCATAACACGTTCAAAGGCACCTAAATCTTCTGTCCTGCCCATTCACCCTCTGTGGCACACACACAATCCATGTCACAATGCTTAAAGATCCTTCTTCGACCTGTCTCCTTCCCTGCATCTACACCGATTTGAAGTGGATTCAACAAGTGACATCAATAAGGTACCACAGCTTTCACCTGGATTCACCTGGTTAGTCTATGTCATGGAAAGGGCAGGTGTCCTAAATGTGTTGTGCACTCAGTGTATTCCTGCTACACACACATCACAACTGCTACTACTAGACTATTATTTTGATTGCTAAATACTGTAGAATTTAAACTCCTGCCCTCACACACTACACACACATCACAACTGATTAGAAGAGTGTGAACATGGATAAAGAATATCATGCGGTATGAGAGGAAAGAACCAGAAAAAGACTCCAGCCACCCAAGCCATAGACTATTCTCTCTGCTTCCGCACGGCCAACGGTACCGGAGCAACAAGTCTGACACCAACAGGCTTCTGAACAGCTTCTATCCCCAAGACATAAGACTGCAAATTGCTAACAAACAAATGTCTAAACGGCCTATCTGCATTGACCCTGATATATACACCACCGTTCAAAGGTCACTTACAAATGTCCTAAGAAAAGCAAAAGTTTTGTCCATTAAAATAACATCAAATTGATCCGAAATACAGTGTAGACATTTTGTAAATGACTATTGTAGCTGGAAACGGCTGAATTTTAGTGGAATATCTACATTGGTGTACAGAGGCCCATTATCAGCAACCATCACTGCTGTGTTCCACTGGCACGTTGTGTTAGCTAAGCCAAGATTATCATTTTAAAAGGCTAATTGATCATTAGAAAACCCTTTTGCAATTATGTTAGCACAGCTGAAAACTGTTGTTCTGATTAAAGAAGCAGTGAAACTGGCCTTTAGACTAGTTGAGTATCTGGAGCATCAGCATTTGTGGGTTCGATTACAGGCTCAAAATGGCCAGAAACAAAGAACTTTCTTCTGAACCTCGTCAGTCTATTCTTGTTCTGAGAAATTAAGACTATTCCATGCAAATTTTCCAAGCTTTTAAAGGCACAGTCAATTTAGTGTAGGTAAACTTCTGACCCACTGGAATACAGTGAATTATAAGTGAAATAATCTGTCTGAAAACAATTGTTGGAAAAATTACTTGCGTCATGCACAAAGTAGATGTCCGAACCGACTTGCCAAAACTAGAGTTTGTTAGCAAGAAATTTGTTTAGTGGTTGAAAAACGAGTTTTAATGACTCCAACCTAAGTGTATGTAAACCTCCGACTTCAACTGTATCTGTTTGATGCCTAATCACCATATAGCTAGACATATTTACCCCTACCCTTCCAGTATCCCTGTACAATGTACATTTAAATATGTAAATATGGTATTGGCTCTGACCCTGTGTATAGCTTACTTACTTTCTCGTGTTCTTCTTATTTCTATTTCTCGTGTGTTTTTGTTCTACTTGAATGTATTGTACTGCTGACATTGAGTACTGCATTGTTGGGAAAGAGCTTGCGAGAAAGGCTCGTGCATGTTGACAATAGAACTTGAAAAGAAAAAGGATAGAAAAAGGGAAGCAGAGAGACAGAGGAGACAGAGAAAAGGGAGACAGAGAAAAGGGACTTGAGTGCAGGATAGTTAACAACAGAAGGGTTTAGAATAGCCCTTACAGAGCAAGAAAGAAAGACAGAGCAAGAGAGAGGGAGTGGTGCTCGTTATCAGAGCATCTGTCCAATCAGCGCTGTCCAAGTGTTCCTCTACATGCGGTGAAAGGTTTCAGACCACCGTACCAATCACCAGGGAAACGTGTTGGAGAAAAGGGAAAAAGTTATCTGGCGAGGGCAGCACTCTCCCGCCAACACAATCTCCATTCATCTCAACCACTCTTCAACCACTCTTCTCTCTCTCCTCCTCCCTCTCATTCTCTCCCTCTCTTATTCTCTCTCTCTCTCTCTTTCTGTCTCTTTCCTCTCTTTCTCTTCCATAAGCCTCTCTCTTTTTCTCTTTTTTTTCTCTCTCTCGTTCTCTCTCTTCCCCTTTTTTCTCTCAACTCTCTCTCTCTTCCACAAGACTTTCTCCCCCTGTGAGTCCCAGCCAGTCTGCAAACACAGCATTTGCATTTAGATTAGCGAGGCAAAGGGAAACCTTGAAAACCTATGGAATTGGTAAGGTGGCAAAGGAGACTTGATGGAACAAGACAAAAAAAGAAAACTGTCTTTTGTGGCTTGAGCACCAGGATAGGCCATAACATGCTATTATTTCTAATGCCGGCCCTGGAGAGAAAGAAGAGGGGGTTTTGTTTGGTGGGCTATAGGGCTGGTCCATTGTATGTTGTCTATCGGTAAGTTCCATATGGGGGTGCAATTATGTTCCCCTCAGCTGTTTGCTAACTCTAAGAATGTATGATATGTGTTGGGTTTAAGGCTCTGTGTGTTTCTCTCTCTCTCTGTGTGTTTGTGCGCGTGTGTGTGTGTGTGTGTGTGTGTGTGTGTGTGTGTGTGTGTGTGTGTGTGTGTGTGTGTGTGTGTGTGTGTGTGTGTGTGTGTGTGTGTGTGTGTGTGTGTGTGTGTGTGTGTGTGTGTGTGTGTGTGTGTGTGTGTGTGTGTGTGTGTGTGTGTGTGTGTGTGTACATGCCTGTATTAAGCCTATATGTTTTTTTTAACCCTACCTTCTCTCTCAGTGGACGGTGGCTGGGGAGAGTGGACAGATTGGACGGTGTGCAGTGCGGAGTGTGCGACGCAGCGCAGCAGACAATGTACAGCCCCGGAGCCTAAACATGGAGGCAGGCTGTGCGACGGGGCCGCCCTGGGGACAGATAACTGCACCGGGGGCCTCTGCACTCAGAGTGAGTAACGTCACATGCAGCTTCACCTGGTAGTTATTGTCATCATTCAAATCTTCATTATAATCTTCACCATCATCGTCTTTGTGATCGGCAGAATGTTCCTCTTAGGGATCATCATCATTATCGTCATCGTCATCGTCAATGCCACACTTATTTTGTTGAGAATTAAAACATTGCCAAAGACAAAGTAGTCTTCTATTGGCTGGCTCGTTTCCAATTGCAACACCAGCAGTGCTGTGGACAAATCCATCCTTAGTTCCTTAGTGCTGCCATAAGCAGTGACCCACATACAGTGGTTTGGCAGCATGGGATGAAAGCAGAATTTCAATTATATTGTGACATTCGAGGGCTTTTTTTTCAGGGGACTTAGTATTTATATTTTGTATTTAAAAAAAAAAAAAGTAAAACGTTTTATGGGCCTAAGTTAAGACGTGTATTTTAACAGTAAGAAGGTCTTACCTTTTATTGTGGCATGAACACAACCAGTCATGTTGATTGTCGTCTGATTGTCACTTCAAAAGGTAGGCTACCTGCGCACGTTCATTATACAGTCCACTCCCAAATAATTCCAGCATCCAAACAGTGCACATTAGTTATAAAACACCAAACAGTGTAATGACATTGAGGGATGTTCATTAGGCTCCATTAGCCTGAATTAATGTATGGGTTTGGGCTGACAAATTGACCTTTTTTGTCAAAAGAAAAGTGAGAACACCTGAAAACGGGCTGAAATATTGAGAAAATAAATGAAAAACAAATGAGAAAATAGGAGAATGATTGATTAACTTAGAGCCCCACTCCCCCCCTCCCCCAAAGTTAGACTTTTGTTACATATAGGGGAGCTTGTGTCTCATGAGTTCATGCCCACCCTCCCGTAATCCACACACTGGATGGAAGTCCATACTTATTTCTTAATTCTCCTGCTGCCCATATTTTCTCAAGTCCTTTTTTAACCCTCCATACATTCTCGTCCTCCCTGAGGGAGACGATCAGCCTGATGTTCGTCACGCCAATATCCACACACACTCACACATCCCCGGGTGATGGAAAATCCTCTCACCCGAGGCGATCTCACTACCTACCGTAAAAACACACACATTGTGATCATGATCACATTTGGGCACGTACACACGCGCGCGCACACACATACTCTCCCCGTGTCATAAAGAGTATTATCACTGGGCCAATCTCACTACCACGACAAACACACACACACACACACACACATTGTGTACATGCGCACACTTAAGGTGCTCATTGTATTCCATCCAAGTAGAAGTGAAGTGACACGGTTCCTCTGTGTCTTTGCAGATCGAAAGCTGCTACACGACGCCAAGCCACAGGGTGAGTTCTCCTCAACCACCATCCTGCTTTAGAGCACAATGAAACCGCTATGGCTACTCTGCTGTAACAGCCACCTCTCACAGACACAACTCTCCAACCCAGGGCTCCAACATCATGATCCAGATCCATTATTCCCACAAGCACGATCATGTCAACCAATATTGAGCATTATCTTTCCACCAGCATCATTATCCTATCGTTATTAACGACGCCGTCAATGTAGTTTCCTCAATTAAAATGGGTCTACTTACCACTATGTTCAGCCAACTGCACAAAGTTTCTACCGGTAGCTTGTAAACATTACCAGCTAACAAACAGTGCATCCTCAAACGCGCCCTTCTGCTGCTTGACAGGCAGAGCCCACAAAGGATGGGAAATAACCTAAACCATAGTTGTCAGGTATAGTTCATTTGATTTTATATCACTCAAATGTCCAGTTAATGGTGGCCAATATTGAGCGATATTGTCAGGCTACCCTCACGTATCTGAAGTGACATGATCAATTGATGCAGTTACTGCTGTATAACTCTGATGATAGAGTGACTGTAAATGTGCGCAATTGTCTTGCATGGAATAATCGGAACTGTGTATTTCTGATTTATGCTTTTCGAGAGGTGATGATATTACAACCAAATATGATTATTATTTTTAATTATCTATAAAAAAATAAAAATAAATGACCCCTTTTTCTCCCCAATTTCGTGGTATCCAATTACGTTGGACGTACCGAGTACGGACTCGGGAGAGGCGAAGGTCGAGAGACCTGCGCTTCCTCCGAAACACAACCCGGCCAAGGCACACTGCTTCTTGACACAGTGCCCACCCAACCCGGAAACCAGCCGCACCAATCTGTCGGAGGAAACACCGTACACCTGGCGACCGTGTCAGCATCCACTGTGCCCGCCACACGAGTCGCTAGTGCGCGATGGGACAAGGACATCCCTGCCGGCCAAACCCTCCCCTAACACGGACGACGCTGGGCCAATTGTGCGCCCCGCCCCACGGGTCTCCCGGTCACGGACGGCTGTGGCAGAGCCTGGACCCACAATCTCTATTGGCACAGCTAGCACTGCGAGGCAGGGCCTTTGAGAGGTCTACAATCAAATAGTTAACATTTATTAAACAGTCCTTTGAAGATGGCATGCAGTTGTGAATGGTTTTAGCAGAGCTAGGATCTCCTTGTCCCCCAGCAGGCAAACCGAACGCTCTGCACCTTATTGTGTCTTTTTATTGATAACAACCTATACAAGAAACCTTACTGTCATGATGAACACCATCAAAATAATGATCTTAAATCATAAAATGCTATTTTAATGCCAATTACTTGTGACACTACAACTGTCACAGTTTTAGTTTTGTTTTCTTCTTCGTGGGAGTGAGGGAAAAAGACACAGCCAGTCTGCCAAAACTTAGCGAGCCCCCAATTAACCTGCCACTTTTAGCTGCTAATGCCTCTTTTGCATATTTTGGCAAATGCTCCTTTTCTTGGAGCTTCAGTCTACTTAGTGATTTTCTCAGTTCTGTTCCTGTGCAGATCTCATTATCTTTGGAGAACAAGCTAAGCCAGCAGTGCTTCCCTTTACACACACACAAACTTTAAAAAAAAATCTGTTGTGGTGTACTGGTGAGACCAGATACAGCATAATCATTGCAGATGAGCTAATTTAATGAACTGGTCTTGTCACAATATAGGGTGTTCACCCATAAAATCATTCAAAGGTTTATACAAATCAATAGAGAATTAGGTCAGAAAAACAATAGTTCAAACCCTATGTCTCTAACATACACAGTACCTGTCAAAAATTTGAACATACCTACTCATTCAAGGGTTTTTCTTTATTTTTACTATTTTCTACATTGTGGAATAATAGGGAAGACATCAACACTATGGAATAACACATATGGAATCATGCAGTAACCAAAACATTTTTACAGTGTTGAAATTCTTCAAAGTAGCCACCCTTTGCCTTGATGACAGCTTTGCACACTCTTGGCATTCTCTCAACCAGCTTCATGAGGTAGTCACCTGGAATGCATATGAGCCAATCAGTTGTGTTGTGACAAGGTAGGGGTGGTATACAGCACAGCCCTATTTGGTAAAAGACCAAGTCCATATTATGGCAAGAACAGCTCAGATAAGCAAAGAGAAACGACAGTCCATCATTCCATTAAGAGATGAAGTTCAGTCAATGCGGAACATTTCGAGAACTTTTAAAGTTTCTTCAAGTGCAGTCGCAAAAAACATCAAGTGCTATGATGAAACTGGCCCCTCTCAACGTATATTGATCGCCAATATACTGTAGCCAATCTAAGTCAAAGGAAAGCCGAGGATCTGGAGATGAAAATGGCAGGGGAATATGATTATTTTGGTTGGTCCAACCTGCGGAAACAACTCCACTTCTCCCAACGCCAAATATGAAGAGCTACAACCAAGAGCGGCGAGGTCTAAACTAGCAACGTTCACAGCAAATTAATGTACGTATTTCATCAACACTGTCAAGTACAAGTATATTAAGGTAATTTTGCAGAGAACAATAGAAAGATTAATGCTATATTATTTATAATGACATTGGTGCAAAGAAAATGTTTTGACATAAATGGCATAGATGCCTCTTGAATTGCCCAGTCTTTCTCTATATTCTAGAGCAGTGAGTGAACGCCCTACACAATATCCCAGTAGAGCGCTAAGGGCCTTCCGAGTGATGCCAGAGCGAAACAGCCCTTTGTGATGACAGTCAGGTGCTGGGCTTGATTAGAATCCTAGTAGAGCGCTTAAGGGCCTTCCGAGTGATGCCAGAGCGAAACAGCTCTTTGTGATGACAGTCAGGTGCTGGGCTTGATTAGAATCCTAGTAGAGCGCTTAAGGGCCTTCCGAGTGATGCCAGAGCGAAACAGCTCTTTGAGATGACAGTCAGGTGCTGGGCTTGATTAGAATCCTAGTAGAGCGCTAAGGGCCTTCCGAGTGATGCCAGAGCGAAACAGCTCTTTGTGATGACAGTCAGGTGCTGGGCTTGATTAGAATCCTAGTAGAGCGCTAAGGGCCTTCCGAGTGATGCCAGAGCGAAACAGCTCTTTGTGATGACAGTCAGGTGCTGGGCTTGATTAGAATCCTAGTAGAGCGCTAAGGGCCTTCCGAGTGATGCCAGAGCGAAACAGCCCTTTGAGATGACAGTCAGGTGCTGGGCTTGATTAGAATCCTAGTAGAGCGCTAAGGGCCTTCCGAGTGATGCCAGAGCGAAACAGCCCTTTGAGATGATAGTCAGGTGCTGGGCTTGATTAGAATCCTAGTAGAGCGCTAAGGGCCTTCCGAGTGATGCCAGAGCGAAACAGCCCTTTGTGATGACAGTCAGGTGCTGGGCTTGATTAGAATCCTAGTTGTGTGCATGTGCATACAGTGGGGCAAAAAAAGTATTTAGTCAGCCACCAATTGTGCAAGTTCTCCCACTTAACAAGATGAGAGAAGCCTGTAATTTTTATCATAGGTACACTTCAACTATGACAGACACAATGAGAAAAAAAAATCTGGATTTATTTAATGGGTTCATTTAATGGATTTATTTGCAAATTATGTTGGAAAATAAGTATTTGGTCACCTACAAACAAGCAAGATTTCTGGCTCTCACAGACCTGTAACTTCTTCTTTAAGAGGCTCCTCTGTCCTCCACTCGTTACCTGTATTAATGGCACCTGTTTGAACTTGTTATCAGTATAAAAGACACCTGTCCACAACCTCAAACAGTCACACTCCAAACTCCACTATAGCCAAGACCAAAGAGCTCTCAAAGGACACCAGAAACAAAATTATAGACCTGCACCAGGCTGGGAAGACTGAATCTGCAATAGGTAAGCAGCTTGATTTGAAGAAATCAACTGTGGGAGCAATTATTAAGAAATGGAAGACATACAAGACCACTGATAATCTCCCTCGA
>NC_060192.1:3002478-3014978 GCF_021184085.1 Oncorhynchus gorbuscha | reverse complement strand
CTTTAATGAAATTGAGTAGTGGCTACGCAACCATGGTCAGTAGACACTGGCGGTGAGGTTCCCCCGGAGGTTAGGCCCCCCCAAAAAGTATATGAACACCTCATAAGCCATGAATTACTTGTTTTTTATTACAGGAAATTTGCTTGAATGTCAGGACAATCGTTGTCTGGCAGGGAAAAATTATTTTTCTAGTTGAAAAAAAGTATTCTGTTGCATTATTTGAGTTTAAAATGTACATTTAGGGGAATTTTATATGGAAAATGTTTTTTTTTAATTTTCAAAATACTTTCAATAATATTAATTTCCATGTCGGCTTTATGCCTTTATGACTCTGAAATCTCCAGAGAATCCAAAATGAATCGGGCATGAGCAGGGTCAGCTATACCATAAGGACTCTTATTCATGTCCTCAGTACATGAAGCACAACAAGACCACTCATGATCTGGAAAGTTCTCTACATTTGATAGATGTAAACAAATAATATTGTAATCACTAATAGAATATGAATTTTGGTTAAAATATGTTACATTTAATTAGGTTTCAGAGTTATAAAGCAACTGAAGAAAAACTAAATTGCTACTGTGTATGCCACAGATAAGAAAGATCTACATAAAACATCAACTCAGATTTTTGTCTAACGTCCACTCCGTCAGAGTGCTGAAAGATCTGATAGTAAAAATGGTTATGTTTTTATTAAGGATTTACAAATGTATAGTTTTCCATATTTTACAAATGTTTGTATTGAACTTTTTATTTTTAGAGGCAAAAATATGTCCGTTTCGAGTATCTGTTGTCAACGCTGTCAGTGGCTTGTCAACTAAACTCAGCCACGTCCCTTTTTCAGGACCCTGTCTTTCAAAGATAATTTGTAAAAATCCAAATAACTTCACAGATCTTCATTGTAAAGGGTTTAAACACTGTTTCCCATGCGTGTTCAATGAGCCATAAACAATTAATGAACATGCACCTGTGGAACGGTCGTGAAGACACTAACAGCTTACAGATGGTAGGCAATTAAGGTCACAGTTATGAAAACTTGGGACACTAAAGAGGCCTTTCTACTGACTCTGAAAAACACCAAAAGAAAGATGCCCAGGGTCCCTGCTCATCTGCGTGAACGTGCCTTAGGCATGCTGCAATGAGGCATGAGTACTGCAGACGTGGCCAGGGCAATAAATTGCAATGTCCGTACTGTGAGGTGCCTAAGACAGCGCTACAGGGAGACAGGACGGACAGATGATCGTCCTCACAGTGGCAGACCACATGTAACAACACCTGCATAGGATCGGACCATCACACCTGCGGGACAGGTACAGGATGGCAACAACAACTGCCCGAGTTACACCAGGAACGCACAATCCCTCAATCAGTGCTCAGACTGTCCGCAATAGGCTGAGAGAGGCTGGACTGAGGGCTTGTAGGCCTGTTGTAAGGCAGGTCCTCACCAGACATCACCGGTAACAATTTGTCCGATTTGCGTTTATCGTCGAACGAATGTTACACAGAGGCCTGTACTCTGGAGTGGGATCGATTTGGAGGTGGAGGGTCCGTCATGGTCTGTGGCAGTGTGTCACAACATCATCGGGCTGAGCTTGTTGTCATTGCAGGCAATCTCAACGCTGTGTGCGCTACAGGGAAGACATCCCTGGTTTGATTCCAAACTGTAGGCAGTCATTGTAAATAAGAATTTCTTGACTGTCTTGCCTAGTTAAATAAAGGTTAAATAACCATTTACCCAGCTTTGGTGCACAAGTTTCTGTCTATTACGTGGCTTTAAGTCTCATGTAGTAGTCCAACTCACGAACAAACACAAGTTGGAATCAAAGCTTAAAGTTCTAAAGATAAAGAATCTCTCAATTATAACACACAAACACACAAGTAAAAATCTCATTAGCTCATTTCGCACTCTTGGCCATTAGCGGAGAGTTTTCTACAGATAGTTGTTGCTATGGAGGGGTGTTTGTTACACCTCTTGCAGTGACAAGTACTTGGGAGGCACTTCCTGTTTGTCATGGTGAGGTGTTTTTAGCATCACGGTTTCCATATTGTCGTCATCGAGACCAGGAAGTTGTTTAACACAATTGTTGCCCATAAAAGTTAGGCATGAGTTTAGCAGTGTGGTTAAGGTTAGGTTTAATATCATATTTTAAGATAAATTGTAGAAATGGGGTTTAGCCATAATTATGACTTGGTGGCTGTGGTAACTAGTGACAACCACTTGCCCTCCAGCCGTAATTCACATTCACTGTGTCACTTATTGGACCACTGATGACTAACAGCACACCACTAGAAATCACATTTTCATAGTCCACACCTGTTTACAAATTGTGGCAAACAGTGAAATGCTTACTTTCAGATCCTTTCCAACAATGCAGAGAGAAGGAAAATAATTATTTTTTATCTCGCATAGCTCATTGTGGATGAATATATGTTTCTATTGTAGGTCCAAGGATACAACAATGAATAATGTAGAACAAGTAAATACCACCAAAGGATACTGTACAACTTACTATTATGAACACCCTGTGAAACAGCTGTGAAACCCAACCTGGCAATAGTTAAGATTTTAATACAAACTTCTATATTTTTTGGTACTGTTGTGACAAATTTATTTTCCGATTTTTGTACACTCCCATGGCACTCACATGGCACTCACATGGCACTCACATGGCACTCACATGGCACTCACATGGCAATCAGACTAAAATACAGAATTCTGGTGTGTGGAGTATTGAGGAGGTGGTTGCTGTGTGAGTGGGAGGTTCTGTCTGTCACTTGTTCTCAACAGGCAGCCAGTCTCAGAAGGGGGACTTGAAGAGGGAGACTGCAAAGACCAGGCACTGCTGCTCTCTTTGTTCTGAGTGTTTGCAGTGTTTTTAGTTCATCTGTGTATCTCACATATTATGTGCCCAGTATGATAGACAAGAAAACTCTTAGCAGATAATGACAATAACAGTAGATGATGTAAATGAAAAGTTGGAAGGTGGTTGGTAATGGAGGACATCAGGTGGATCCACGTCTGGGTGTTGGGCAGAACTCCTAGGGTGTGGAGAACAGGAGCAGAGTTAATGGGAACAGGGTAGGAGACAGACAAACACACAGGTTACACTTTACTGTGAGAAAAATGTGATGTCTCCCATTTATAACACTGCACTAATCTAACACTTTTGTACATAATCAAACATATTTCAATATCTTACATTGCCTACCTCAAGCTGGTCCCCCTCCGACTCAGGGCACAGAGAATCAGACTGATCCAAACTCACTGGTTCTGGTGGATGGGATACATCCTAGGGGGCTCGGCCAGTCGATGGTCCTAAAGTCATTTGGAGAGGTAGATTTTTAAAAATATTTACCTTAACAGATGGTGACCCCAGCTAAGAGCGAAAGAACAGCGAAGTTTCCCAGGTCTCGCCTTCCTTTTGTCCTTCTTCCAAACCAAGTAACTCACCCGGATGTAGTATCACTTGGTAACTCTTCTTGATTCGGTTCCGGTAGCTCTCCGGTTTCTCCTGCACCTTGTCGATGTTCAGTCTCACCTTGATTGATAACAGGAATAAATGCAATTACATTTCATATTACAAATACATTTCTTAAATATCTCTTGGGAGGGCCAGAAAATAAATTAAACAGCAGACAAATCATGTTTACCTGGTCAAAAACCTCCACATCCTTCTCAGCCCGTGCCTGAAGGTGGTCCTCGAAGGCCCTGATCTGGTTCGACTACTTCCACCACATCAGGTGGAGTTTCAGTGATCTGAAAGTACATATTACAAAAATAGCCATAGACAAACATCACGAAGTCAATCACACATTTGAAAGACTTCAGTATATGGAATAATTGTATATACAATTGCATTGTTTACCTCAATCGACGGCTGCGGTTCCCGTCCGTAATCGGTGGAGGCCTGGATGCAGTTGTTGTGTGCAATGATAATTACCTTCAGGTTGTTCTCCCACCCTTTCTGCTATCAATCAAGGGACTTGCCCATGGCAGTCTGGAGGCTCTAGTTAATCCATTCACCAAACCTGGAGGAGGGGTTAGGAAGAGACTATGTAAGATATTGAAATATGTTTGATTATGTACAATGGAAAAACAAGACAAACTAATTGTAAAAAATAAATCATTGGTGACCGAATATAATATAAGATCCGTACCTTGTTCCAGTGTTCATGACCTCGGTCACTCAAGATGACCTCAGGAGAACCGTGTGTGTATAAGATGTCTGTCTTCGCCTTGGAGGTGGCCTCGCCAGTCTAATCCTTGATGGGTATCATACAAAACAAAAATCGATTTTTGGTTCCAAGCACCCTTAATGGGTTACAGAAGGGAATATAGAGTTAAGCATGTACTCCTCCTTTACTGACCTTAATGGGTATTGCCTCCATCCACTTGGTAAAGTTATCGGTCGCCATCAGACACCAGCTGTTGCCATTCCTAGATTTCGTGAAGTGTCCGATGAGGTCCACCCCTAACATTTAATGTGTTAGAGAGATGACTTTATCCTTTTCCGTGTCATACAGAATGTAGATTTTGATATTTGTAAGGATACGGATACACACAATAGTATTGAACTCTGCTGTGGTCAAATAAAGCAACCATTACAAATGACTTATCAGGGCAAAATTTGAATTGGGACACTTACCGATCATGGCACATGGTGAAAACTTTGATGGGCTTCAATTCCGGTGCCACAGTCGTCGCCCTCTCAAACTACTGACAAGCAAGACAGGGTGCTTGACTGTGTCAAATTGAAACATTGTGTGCTCTGATATAACATTAATTGAAATCATAATGTCAGATATAATAGAATGTTTAATAAAACAAAAGGTTATTTCAATTGACCAGCTGTCCACAATTCCCTGTCAGAATAAGTGTATGTTGATTTTGGCAATCATGCGCTTCACTCCAAAATCGCCAGCATGTATCAGTCAGCACGGCCCCCCCTTCTCCTCCTTAGTAAAAATCACCCTCCTGTCTGGCTGGCCATCCTTCCCTCGTAGGTACGTGTGATTGTCCAACAAGTTGGAAGAGAAGAGTTGTTGAAATACTCAAGTCAAAGTACATTTGCGCTGCTGTCTTTCTGTCGGTCTTCCACGCGCTGTCTGTCTAGCGAAGACACCTACCATAATTGCTTACACCGATCCAGTTGACTGGTCAAGATTAACTTATAGCTAGATACCTCAATATGACAGATAAAACTATATCAGTGGAGGTTGCTGAGGGGAGGAGGGCTCATAATAATGGCTGGAATGGAGTCAATGGATTGGTATGAACTACATGGAAATCACGTTCCATTTACTCCAATACAAACATTATGAGCAATCCTCACCTCTGCCGCCCCCCACTGAAGTATATGAATAACTAGCAACATGTAGATGACCAATTAGCTAGATGATAAATGGTTGTACATAGTGTGGCAGTTTCGGCACCATGCTCTTGGTAGGGCAGGGTTTACGCATACAAACACACCACCAGTCCACGTGAAGGGTTTACATGGGTTTTTTAATCAGGTACCAGCAGTGTTCCTGATATACAAAACTCAAACAAAGTAAATAGGTCGTCACCAGTGGAAGGTCCACCACTCTGCGTCTTTCTTTCTTTTCAACTCCGTGTTGAAATCTTCAGTTCCCTTATTCCGGTAAACCTCGTTCTCCACCTTTTCTAGAAACCTCTGATTGAATACAACACAGGCCATGCATAAGGCCGTTGTCAATTTCTGAATTGCCTCTTCGGCCGCAGTGTTCCACTGTACCATGGCAAGTTTGGCCTTCCGGGTCAGGTCACACAGGGATCCTGCAATGATTGATCAAACGTCTGTAACAACCAGTTATTCCCAGGAAAGCCCTTACCTGTTTCTTGTTCACTGGTTGAGGCCAATCCTGGATCGCAGCAACCTTCTCTTGTGGTTTGATCAACCCTAGCCCTATGGAATAGCCCAGATGCTTGCTTCACTTAACCCCAGCATGCATTTCTTTGGGTTGGCTGTGAGTCCTGCTTGTCGAAGGTCGTTAGTACACCGTTAGTCGTATTAGGTGCTCTTCCCACGTGACTGTGGATTATCACATCGTCCAGCTAGGCGAAAAACAACCTGAGGATTGAATATCAACATCGTTTGACATGTTTCTATGAACTTTACGGATACAATTTTGATTTTTTTGTCTGCCTGTTTTGACTGCGTTTGAGCCTGTGGATTACTGAAGAAAGTGAGCAAACAAAATAGAGGTTTTTGGATATAAAGAGACTATCGAACAAAAATAACAATTATTGAGTAAATTAATGTCTTCTGAGTGCAACCATATGAAGATCATCAAATGTAAGGGATTCATTTTATCTCTATTTCTGAGTTTTGTAACTCTTCTGCTTGGCTGGTTACTGTTTGTAATGATTTGTCAACTGGGCTATGCTCTCAAATTATCGGTAGGTATGCTGTCGCCGTAAGTATTTTTAAAATCTGACACCGTGGTTGGATTCACAAGAAGTTCATATTAAAACCTATGTAAAATATGTTTTGTTTTCTGAATTTTTATAATGAGTATTTCTGGATTTGAATTTGGCGCTCTGCAATCTCACTGGATGTTGGCCAGATGGGACGCTAGCATCCCACATACCCTAGAGAGGTTAACAAGGTACACCCTTTCACACGTACCTTCACACATGTGTGAACATTCTACAGTGGTCCCTGAAGCGTACGATCACACCCGTGTGATTAGAACGCTTATTTAGAACGGCCAGTTTCGAATGACGCAACAATCAGCATTTGAGCTGGCCACACTGTTTTTTCAGAAACTATTTACACAAGCACAAGTCTTTACAAAGTTATGTCCAGAATGTGAGCAGTTTGTTTTTGGATACAATGTTCAGATATTCACAGAAATATCTATAGCATAACACAATCATCCAAATGTAGGCTACATTTGTCCAAGTGCTAACTAAGGAAAGATTGACGCAACACAAGTGGTCATATTTTTATAATTTCGGCTGACATAAACTACAATATGAATGAGCTAATAGCAATTACTATTTATAATTAATCACATCACAGGTGAGCTCACCATTGATCGAAATAATTGAGTAACACTTTCTAGAAATCGGAAGAAATCCGACGATGATTAGTTTCAGCGAGCCAAAGATAATAAGAGAAGACAAGATGAGTTTTGTCTGTTTATAGTTGTAGGGGTGTGTCGTCTACCATTGTTCACATCCCACCATTCACTTCCTGAAGGTTTCAAAAAATGAGGAAACCATTACTCACCTCATTTTGTTATGACATCATTGGTCTGACAGACGATTACGTGAAACCCAGAATACATTGCATGTCAACAAACATAGCTCCACACATAGCTGGAATTAGCTTAGCTCATCATAATCAGTACAACCTTCAAAAAAGTATTTTACACACATAATATGTGCCCATTACAATCTATGCAAGAATCGGAATGCATGACTTATCATCGGTACTTGAAAACGTGAATAAAACAGTAAATATATCAATAATTACCACACAAAACATTTCTGGTAGTGATTTATTGATACAAGTTGCACGTGCCGTCAGTCAATCACATAAACTCCCACTCTAACTCTGAGCCATTCAGTGTTGTTGTTTATGTATGTAGCTAGTGAGCTAAGCTGTAGCATTAGCAATGTCTTTCAAAAGGAGACAGCTCACAAATGCGGAAATTCTGGAGATTTTTTAAAATTCTGACAATGAGTAATGAAAACAACTATGACTGCGGTGCAGGCAACAGACAGAAGATGTGAACACGTGTGTGCAGGACGGGAGATGCGCAACTGTCTGCAGACTTGAACTGCACAAACAATTATGAAGTGCTTGGGGAATTTTGTCCCGGTCAGAAATGTCTAAAAAATGAATTGGTCCGCAAAAGTAAAAATGACTACTTTGATGTGAATGAATGAGGAGGCGGAACACACCTCCATTCAAACTGTTTTCAGAAAATAATTTGAAATTGACAAGTTGAAAAAAGCATATAAATAAAAACAGGCTGTGTGCCTTGGTTTGAGGGCAGCATGGATTAAATGTACTGTTGCGTAACAATCACATTCCGGAATGGAGAGAACGTTCTAACATCACGTGCATAAAATAACTCACGCGACAGTTAATAGATATTTGGAACTCACATATTAATTGGTTAATTGAAATGCATTCCAGGTGACTACCTCATTAAGCTGGTTGAGAGAATGCCAAGAATGTGCAAAGCTGTCATCAAAGGGTGGCTATTTGAAGAATGTCAAATATAAAATATATTTTGGGTACTACATGATTCCATGTGTTATTTCATAGTTCTTCACTGTCTTCACTATTATTCTACAATGTAGAAAATAGTTAAAAAATATATAGTAGAAGACTGAAAATGAACAAAAAATGACATAGAAACACTGGATTTTCAGTTATATTTTTGTTATTATTTAAATTATATATATATTATTTTTACCCCCCTTTCTTCTCCCCAATTTCGTAGTATCCAATTGTTAGTAGTTACTCTCTTGTCTCATCGCTACATCTCCCATATGGGCTCGGGAGAGACGAAGGTTGAGAGTCATGCATCCTCCGAAACACAACCCAACCAAGCCGCAATGCTTCTTACCACAGAGCTCATCCAACCTGGAAGCCAGCCGCACCAATGTGTCAGAGGAAGCACTGTGCACCTAGCGACCTGGTCAGCGTGCGCTGCTCCCAGCCCGCCACAGGAGTTGCTAGTGCGTGATAAGACAAGGATATCCCCACCGGCCTAACACGGACGACGCTCGTGTTAGGATTTCAGTTTTCCTGCATTACAATCACTGGTCGCTAGACTCCTCGCCTCTGGATGAGCATTTTCTTGTTTGCTTATCGCCATATACAGCTCGTTGAGAGCGGTCTTCGTGCCAGTATCGGTTTGTGGTGATGAATGGAAAATATAAATGAACTCTCTTGGTAAATAGTATGGTCTTCAGCTTATCATGAGGTATTCTAACTCAGGTGTGCAGAACCTTGAGACTCCCTTTAGGCCTAAGCCCTTAGATTGCAATATCTACTAAGCTAACATAATGAATTGCTTTAAGATGATCATAAAATGTAGCATTTGGCTATTTTCATTCAAATTGTAGGACCCCTGTAAGTGTAAATAAAAAATAGTGTCTGATGAAACATTGAATTTGGCCTTTACCACTGTAGCCCATAGAAACGTGTTGAATAACATGTTCATAAAAGGCAAAACAGACAGTCCAAAAATGTATCATAAGGAACCAGGTTTTAAAGTATCTGTCACATATATCTGAGAGATATAAGAAAACTAATTTTACCCTCTATGCACTTTTACAGCCTGGTACTGGGTTACCTTCAGACGACTCCCATGAAACTTGTGTGCATCGTACAGCAGAATAACTGACCCCTTCATGTTCGGTATTGGTTACATATTATTTTGTATCTCCAACTGTTCGGTCTGGAGATGTCGTAGAGCCAACCACCAAAACTGTCGTGAGATTAAACACTATTTCAATATTGATGATATATTAGTTTGTAACTCACACGGTTTAGTTTTTACAGATGATTTCGTAACAATTGTCTCATCCGGATTCTCTCATGTGTAGAAAAGGGCTGCTTTCACAAGCTCCGTGTTATGGAATAGGCGCAAACTTTAGGGGATTGACCTGCAGCGACGACAAGAAATGGTAATTCTTGCATAAATACACATGGAGCTATTCAATATTCAAAATAACGTCACCATGTGACACGTGTGCGTCAATCGACTCCTTCATATTAGAGATTGCGCACCAGCTGTTGTTAACAAAGACGCACACCACCCCCTTGAGCTTACCCATCTGTTACGTACGTTAGACTGAGGAGACCAAGGTGCAGCGTGGTAGGCGAACATCTTACTTTATTTAAAATGAACACCGAAAAACAACAAAATACAAAACGAACAATAAGTTCTGCAAGCTACACAGCACCTATACAAAATCAAGATCCCACAATCTAAGGTGGAAAACAAGCTGCCTAAGTATGATCCCCAATCAGAGAAAATGATAGACAGCAGCCTCTAAGATTGGGAACCATACCCGGCCAACAAAGAAATAAAACACATAGATTTGCCCACCCAAGTCACACCCTAACCTAACCAAATAGAGAATTTAAAAGGCTCTCTAAGGTCAGGGCGTGACAGTACCCCCCCCCCCCCTGCCAAGGGTGCGGACTCCGGCCTCAAAACCTGACTCCATGTGGGAGGGTGCGGGTGGGCATCTAGCCTCGGTGGCGGCTAGGGTTCGGGACGTAGACCCCGCTCCGTTCGCTGATCCCTCCGCTTCCATAGAACCGGACCGTGGATCTTCGCCGGAGGCTTTTGAGCGTCTCAGCAGGTTCCGGACCGTGTACCGTCGTTGGAGGTTCCGGACCGTGGACCGTCGTTGGAGGTTCCGGACTGTGAAACGTCACCGGAAGCTCTGGACTGGGAACTGTCACCGGAAGCTCTGGACTGGGAACTGTCGCCGGAAGCTCTGGACTGGGAACTGTCGCCGGAAGCTTGGTGCGTGGGACCGGCACTGGTGGTACCGTGCTGGTGCCACGCACCTCAGGACAAGCGTGAATAGCAGGCACAGGACGTACTGGACTGGGGAGGCGCACTGGAGGCCTAGTGTGTGGGACCGGTACAGGTGACACTGGGCAGGTGACACGCACCTCAGGGCGAGTGCGGGGAGAAGACACAGGACGTACTGGGCTGTGGAGGCGTACATCAGGGCGAGTGCGGGGAGAAGACACAGGACGTACCGGACAGGGGACACGTACTTCAGGGCGAGTACGAGGAGGAGACACAGGACGTACCGGACTGGGGAGGTGCACTGGAGGCCTGATGCGTGGGACCGGCACAGATAGCACTGGACTGGTGACAAGCTCCTCCAAACGCCTACGTTGCCGCATACTCCTTGCTAACTCCGTTCTCCAGTATCCCTCCTCGCACTGTCCTATTGAATCCTGGCACTCTCCCTAGGTCGACCGACCACCTCTCTACCTCCTCCCAGGTTGTCTCTGGGTCACACCTCGGTACCGCCGACCACCCCGTGTGCCCCCCAAATTTTGGGGGGGCTGTCCTTTGGGCTGTCTTTGTGGACGCGAACCCCGGTGTCGTTGTTGTTCCTCCCTCGCTGCCTCCGTCTGTTCCCATGGAAGGCGATCCCTTCCTGCCAGGATCTCCTCCCGTCCAGGATCCCTTACCATCCAAGATATCCCCCCATGTCCAGGATGTCTGCTCCTCCTGGCCACGCTGCTTGGTCCGTTTGTGGTGGGATCTTTTGTTACGTTCGTTAGAATGAGGAGACCAAGGTGCAGGGTGGTAGGCGAACATCTTACTTTATTTAAAATGAGCATCGAAAAACAACAAAATACAAAATTAACGTAAAGTTCTGCAGGCTACACAGCACCTATATAAAATCAAGATCCCACAAACTAAGGTGGAATACAGGCTGATTAAGTATGATCCCCAATCAGAGACAACGATAGACAGCTACCTCTGATTGGGAACCATACCTGGCCAACCAAGAAATAGAACACATAGATTTGCCCCACCCAAGTCGTGTGACACCCTGACCTAATCAAATAGAGAATAAAAAAGGCTCTCTAAGGTCAGGGCGTGACACCATCACTACTGTTCTGTCCTAATGATGCATAGAAAAACCAGCTACTTGTACATTATCCATGTTTTTGTTCAGCCAAGTTTCCAAGAAATATAAGATATTACAGTTCTTCAGGTTCCGTTGATAAGATAGTCTCGAACGGAGCTCATCTAATTAGTTCTCCAGTGATTGTACATTTAAGTGATAATGCCAGAGAAGCCGGTGTTTGGAGGATATATTGGGTGTTGTTAGGTTCAAGACGAACCGTGCCAATATATCTTCCAAACACCAGCTTCAATGGCATTATCACTTTTATACAACAGGTTACCAACATATTCAAATAATGATTGAAATATTTTCATTAAAAACGTTATTTTGATGAATTTATTCATACTATGTCATCCTTCTACAAGATATAGTCCCGACACAAATCTAAAGTTGCTACCCAAGCCGGCTGGTAATTCATTCTATCAGCTCGGTTGCCAGACACAACTCCGACGTTCAGTCTTTTTGTTCTTTATCTAGTGACCAGACCTGACCCAGTCGTTCAGTCTTTTTGTTCTGTATCTATGGACAGCCGTTTGTTCTAAATGTTCCATTGCCATGCTGGCTGGTAATGTTCTTTTCCCTTGCTTGCTAGCTAGCCAACCATGGCTAACTTGCAGTCAAGTCAAACAGAGCAGCCAGAATAACATCAGTAGCTGCATTTGCATTTGTTTAAGCTGTTTTCTTTTTTTTTTTTTTTTTTTCTTTTTTTTTTTCAAATATTTTTATTAAACACACACAAGAATGGTGTATAGGTATACATGACAGGTATACAATTCTTATCTAAACATAAAAGAGCATACAGGAACAACAAGACCCAGAGTTCTGGGTGCAGAACAAATAATAC
>NC_060192.1:2980832-3002378 GCF_021184085.1 Oncorhynchus gorbuscha | reverse complement strand
CTTGGGGACAGTCAATGCCGCAGAATGATGGAGGCCACCGTGTTCTTGGGGACAGTCAATGCCGCAGACATTATTTGGTACCATTCCCCAGATATGTGCCTCCAATTTCGAGTCTCATAGGGTCTGAATACTTACAGTACTAGTCAAAAGTTTGGACACACCTATTGATCGAAGGGTTATTCTTTATTTTGACTATTTTCTGCGTTGTAGAATAATAGTGAAGACATCAAAACTATGAAATAACGCATGAATGACACGTCACCACTGATGATGACGCTCAATGCAGGTCTCTTTCTACCGCCCCTGCTGTCTCAACCTCTGAATGCTCGGCTATGAAAAGCCAACTGACAGTTACTTCTGAGGTGCTGACCTGTTGCGCCCTCTATAACCACCGTTTGAACATCTTGAAGAACGATCTGGCCTTATTGGCCATGTACTCTTATAATCTCCCCCGGCACAGCCAGAAGAGGACTGGCCAACCCTCAGAGCCTGGTTCCTCTCTAGGTTTCTTTCTAGGTTCTTGCATTTCTAGAGGGTTTTTCCCAGCAACCGTGCTTCTACATCTGCACTGCTTGCTCTTTGGTGTTTTAGGATGGGATTCTGTATAAACTGCTGATGTAAATGTATAAATATATTTTGATTGATGATGATGATGATGATGATGATGATGATGATGGTGGGGGGGATGATGATCATCATCATCATTACCACCTCCATCACATTTTAGTAATTGCCATATTTGTACTTTACTACTGTATAAAGTGCATGTTCAATGCTTAGCTATTGTATGTGTTCATCTGTATAAGTGTATTAGATCTGACATAGAAGGCTGTGTGTGTGAAGTGATGGAAAGAGCCCAGGGAGGAAGTGGGGTTAGCTGGAGCAACAGTAAAGTCCTCAGTTCAGTCTAGAATACACAACAACTCTACGTCATTGACCCCAACCAGGAACACTGTACAACAGCTCAGCCAATCACCTCTGCCATCCCAGAGCCTATTTCCTGCCACAGTGGGGGAGAGGAAATCCCGCTATGCAAATCAGGTGGGTCAGGAAGTGGGCTTGATTCTCCCCGGCACGCCATTTCATTACCTGTCACATTACAGAGGAGAAGGAATAAAGATGAAACAAAAGCGAGGACAAAGAGCAAATTGCCCCCACAGCCGCCTGCCACCGCACCTCCTGTGCACATATCCATCCACCACGCTTGAAAGACCACGGGGACACCACCTCGTCGAGGTACACCCACGCCTCTCACTCTCTCTCTCCTTGCTAGAGTCAGAGCCAGGGTCCTCTAGGGCCTGCTCCATTGTGCCTGAGGAAAATTGCCAATATGGGGCGGCCTGATTGAACACTGAAGGCAGGAGTTTTATAAAGAAGCTGATTTGCTATTCATTACCTCTCCCTCCTTCCTTCCCTTTCTCCCTCTCCTCCTCCATTCCCGCGGTACTTCTCAGCCTGACTTCTCGAAGTCTGTTACATTTCATAGGTTAGCTTTCCTGATCTTTCCACCTCTCTTCTCTCTCCCTGTGTCTCCCAACACACACACTCTCTCTCTCTCCTCCCTCTCAGTATTCCCTCATATGGCTCTTTCACTTCATCTCTCTCTATGAACTCTTTCCATCTCACTCCGCCCTCTATACACCCTTCCGCAGCCTTCACTCATCTCTCCCTCTCTTCAACTCTCTCTCTGTGTCTCTGTTTATCCCCACTGTTGAGACTGCCGTGGCTAAGCTGGGTGGATAGACTGTGGCTCTCTCAGTTTACTGTGGCCCTATGTGGGATCATCGCTTGTCAGACTGACAATACTGCAAATAGTGCACAACTGCCACGTTTGCCAACGGATTAACACACACCTGCATAAATCCTCAACAAAAAGCCTCCCTGGGTCCTGGGAGTCCCTGAGCTAGCTGTCAAACTGAATGCCTGATTACAAGTGATAGAGCAAATGAGGCAGCCAAGTCACAAATTAATAGAAGCAACAAAGAAAAATAAACAATAAATATGTCTTGCTCGTTCCTCACTGACTTACGCGGCATTATGCAGTGTTGGCATATACTGTATACCTTCAATCTGTTTATTTTGTGCTTTTCAAAAAGTGCACAAGTGGCTGTAGGATCAAGTCTTACAATGACAACTGTTTTTTTTCTACCAATGCAGTTGAGGTTAATTGGATCTGGTGGTTATGACCAACGCAAAATGACTTATAAACTCAGCAAAAAAAGAAACGTCTTCTCACTGTCAACTGCATTTATTTTCAGCAAACTTAACGTGTAAATATTTGTATGAACATAACAAGATTCAACAACTCAGACATAAACAACAAGCTCAGTCTGAGGATGCTGTGACACACCGCCTCAGACCATGACGGACCCTCCACCTCCAAATCGATCCTGAGTACAGGCCTCGGTGTAACGCTCATTTCTTCGAAGATAAATGTGAATCCGACAATCAACCCTGGTGAGACAAAACCGCGACTCGTTAGTGAAGAGCACTTTTTGCCAGTACCGTCTGGTCCAGCGACAGTGGGTTTGTGCCCATAGGCGACGTTGTTGCTGGTGACGTCTGGTGAGGACCTGCCTTACAACAGGCCTACAAGCCCTCAGTCCAACCTCTCTCAGTCTATTGAGGACAGTCTGAGCACTGATGGAGGGATTGTGCATTCCTGCTGTAACTCAGGCAGTTGTTGTTGCCATCCTGTACCTGTCCTGCAGGTGAGATGTTCAGATGTACCCATCCTGTGCAGGTGTTGTTACGATCAGCTGTCTGTCCTGTCTCCCTGTAGCGCTGTATTAGGCGTCTCACAGTACGGACATTGCCCTGGCCACATCTGCAGTCCTCATGCCTCCTTGCAGCATGCCTAAGGCACGTTCACGCAGATGAGCAGGGACCCTGGGCATATTTATTTTTGTGTTTTTCAGAGTCAGTAGAAAGTTTTCATTAATTGCGTACCATCTGTATTCTGTTAGTGTCTTAAAGACCGTTCCACAGGTGCATGTTCATTAATTGTTCATGGTTCATTGAATAAGCATGGGAAACACTGGTTTAAACTTTTTACAATAAAGATCTGTGAAGTTATTTGGATTTTTTACAAATTATCTTTGAAAGATAGGGCCTTCATAAAAAGGACGTTTCTTTTTTTGCTGAGTTTATTGTGTGAAATTCACATCCCATTTTGATATCACTATAGCAGAGGTGGGATCAAATCGGGTGAATTTGCAGTCATGGATCTTAGAATTGACTCATTAAACTTCATATTTCATATCACCAGATTGGAGAAAAGACACCATTACCAAATATATTCATCAAAATAATATCTCTCCACCAAACCCAAGAGCATGTAATTGAAGAAGAGCATCTTTGGCATTGTGGAAGTTCTCATATTTAATTATTCAAGTACTTGCGTTGTCTCGAAGTAAAATAACATGAACATAGCTTTGTGTCAAATGTATAATAAAAAACCATGTTGCTAAGACAAGTCATCCAGGTTGGTTGCCAGGCAGTTCTGTCATGTTTTGGTAGTAAACACTGCAGCATTTCTTCCTATTAATGTCAGTGCTGCTAAACACGGCATCATTTTCATACATTCATGTCAATGTTAACAATGGCTTCACTGTATCATATTATCTACAGTTTATAATATAATAATATATGCCATTTAGCAGACGCTTTTATCCAAAGCGACTTCCAGTCATGTGTGCATACATTCTACGTATGGGTGGTCCCGGGGATCGAACCCACTACCCTGGCGTTACAAGCGCCATGCTCTACCAACTGAGCTACAGAAGGACCAGTTTCATCTTGTAATATGATGTAATTATGATGTATCTTGCACATAGTTTGAATATCTGCAAGTCGTTTTCATATATATATATTTCTTTGTACAGTTGTTGACCTCTAGCAAGGTAAATCAATCCGTGGCCTTTCTTGTTCTGAATACATTGTGTGTTATATAATCATCACTGGGGTTAATTGGATCCATTTTTCTCAAATCATGCTTGATGACTGAAAAGGTTCTCCGGAAGAAATATTCTACATTTCATGGTGAATGTAATCATACTATGAGAGAATATGGCATACTCACGAATTCAATTTTCTGGTCGTTAAAAAGCAATCCACAAAAAGGCAACACTAATCAAAAACTCGAGGATAATTTTGAAGCTTTGAGAATCCGATTGAATATTTAATTGTTGGGCTGTTGCCGGAGTCATGTGAGAGTTGAGACTGGAAAACCAATTTTCTGAGCCTGTCCAGTCGAGAGGTTGTCTTTAACGTGTGGAAAACCATCGCTGTGACTTTTACACCAATTTATATTCATGTTGCTCACAGAGGCCATAACTCTCCGAAACCTGACCGAACCTCTCAAAGAGATCTACCATATGCTGTGTTAAAACCCAGGAATCTCCAACTCCATGTGCATGGGAAGCTAGTGGGTGTGCAAGATTTTGTTTCAACCCTGCACTACTACAGCTGTTTGAAACAATCAACCCACTAGGCACACCACGCCATTTCAAAGTGGATAATTGGGTAATATTTGATTGCACCGTCAATCAATTAGATGACATATTCACCAACTCACTCAAAAAAGACAGCCAAAAGTTTGCTGAATTTCAAATGTCTATCACCGTGTTTTCAACCATTTAAAAGAATAGCAAAATTCCTATTGGAATAAACTGCCAGATATTTTGTTTATTTATACAACAGATTAAAGTGTTATCACTGTATTTATTCTAATAGAATAACCAAATGACATGTATTACAGTTAAATAATAAGGCAAGATGCAGTAATAATGAGGCAGCAACAATGAATTCCATATTTTCATTACAACTTCATTTTGATAAGTAAATTCATACGACTTCATTCTTCCGCCAGAAGATATTGCACAGTCCGGACAAAAATACTTTTTGTTTGTTATTTTGGTCATGTTGCTACAGATCGTCAATTATTTTTGCATAGTTGCTTTGTAAAAGGACTGGTGGTCCGTTCTAAAATAAAACATTTCAACTATGGCCGTGGCAATACGTTTGCACATGGGAATTATTAGAATATGGCAACTATTAGTCAATTACTACATTCTATCCATGCTGGCTTTCGCAGGCTACCTGAGATAAGAAACAGCCAGGTGGGTGGACATACAGCACGGTTTCCCAAACTCGGTCCATTTTGTTTTTTTGCCCTAGCACTTCACAGCTGATTCAAATAATCAACTAATCATCAAGATTTGAATCAGCTGTGTAGTGTTAGGGCAAAAACCAAAGCGTGTGTCCCAATGACTGATTTTGGGAAACGCTGTCGCCAATTTATTAATGCGTAATTTGTCTGAATGGGTAATGGAAACACTTGGTGTGAAGATCCTGCGCAAATGTTTACAGTATTTTGTGAAGATCTCTTCAGACCTTTGCATGCTATCTTTATTTTTTTAAATGTATTTTTTACTAGGCAAGTCAGATTAGAACAAATTCTTAATTTCAATGACATTTCAAGGAACAGTGGGTTAACTGCCTTGTTCATCGGCAGAATGACAGATTTTTACCTTGTCAGCTCGAGGATTCGATCTTGCGACCTTTTGGTTACTAGCCCAACACTCTAACCATTAGGCTACCTGAATCTTTATATGAATAGATAAGAAGAAATGTATACATTAAGTACACTGAATACAACACGTGACCATGGCTGTGTTAATCATTTTAAGGTTGAATGTTACAAGAATACAACTAAATCAAACTTTAAATCCTATTGTTTAACTTAGATTCTTGGATGAGATGGAGACCTGATTCCAAAATATCTATTATAAATTGGAATTGGAATTAAACTGGAATTAAAGAGAGACTATGTCAGTGGCACAGATGAAACTATCCAAGCAGTGTTGATATTTGTTTGTGTTGACAAACAAACACAATTCAACATCACTAGGATTATTGTATTGTCTATTTTTTGTTGATTTCTATGTTGAATTGAAACAATAGCTGTTGATGAATTTGCAAATGCTATATAGTCTTAAAAGGCATCATTGATGATATGAGTGATAAAGTTGAATTATTATATTAATTACATTTAATTTGCACTATTAAACCTACCCTTTGGAATGACTACGATAGCAACATTGAATATAATTAGTTTTTAAGTGTACAGTGGTTTTCGAAAGTATTCAACCCTCTTGAGATTTTTACCATTTTGTTGCCTTACAACCTGGAATTAAAATAGTTTTTTGGGATTAAAATAGAATTTTTTGGGTGCAGCTCCTTCCAATTGCTTTCCCTTTATTCCCAGCCAGTTTGCGCAAAAGTGGGGTTTTGGAGACGTGCATGAGGACAAACATTCCGTTTGTTTTGTTGCCGTTAAACGTGTGTTTTGTAGCCTAAGAGAGTTTACCAGGATCGGATCCACTCTTTGCGTCCCTGGACCACCTCTCCGTTCTTCGTGGCCTTTCTCCGCTGGAGATCTTTGATTGAAACAAACTACCACCTTTTTGTAAATTTCATTTGTTTGGATGTGATGTAACTGTGAAAAAGTTGAACTTAATTAAGAGTTGATCCGCTTTAAGGTTCTGTGGTAAAGTAATTGTTATATTGATTGTATGTTTAATACTGGGTTTTCAGCCACCAAAAAAGTTCACAACCGGGCAGGACTTTGTAGGACATTTCTGGAGGTCAGAACTCATTGTGATATTATTATTTGCAGTAATCATTGTTGTTGCTAATACAACAGCAGAATATAATTGTTTTTGAAGTTCTTTTCAATGTTTTAAGGGTTTATGAAAAGTTTATTTCCATCCTGATCCTTTGTATTGGTGTAGACTTGACGGACCAGATGGGACTCATTCCCACCCAAACTAGCCACTGGGATAAATTTCAAGTCAAAACCGTTACAAATCTTCAAGGCAAAACTGCTCTGGGATTTTTGCCCAATCTTCAAGGCAAAACTGCTCCAGCTCCTTCAAGTTGGATGGGTTCCGCTAGTGTACAGCAATCTCTGTCATACCACAGATTCTCAATTGGAATGAGATCTGGGCCAAGCCATTCCAAGACATTTAAATGTTTCCCCTTCAGCCATTCGTGTGTAGCTTTAGCAGTATGCTTAGGGTCAGTGTCCTGCTGGAAGGTGAACCTCCGCCCCAGTCTCAAATCTCTGGAAGACTGAAACAGGTTTCCCCTCAAAATAGCATTTTCCTTGATGGACAAAAAGCTGAATTTTAGTCTCATTTGACCAGAGTACCTTCTTCCATATGTTTGGGCAGTCTCCCACATGCCTTTTGGCGAACACCAAACACGTTTGCTTATTTTGTTCTTTAAGTAAACGCTTCCGTAAAGCCCAGCTGTGTGGAGTGTACGGCTTACAGTCGTCCTATGGACAGATACTGCAATCGCAGCTCCTTCAAGGTCATCTTTGGTCTCTTCATTGCCTCTCTGATTAATGCCCTCCTTGCTTGGTCTGAGTTTTGGTAGGCGGCCCTCTCTTGGCAGGTTTGTTGTGGTGCCATATTCTTTCAATTTTTGTTATAATGGATTTAATGGAGCTCTGTTGGATGATCAAAGTTTCTGGTATTTTTATAACCCAACCCTGATCTGTACTTCTCCACAACTTTGTCCCTGACCTGTTTGGAGAGCTCTGTGGTCTTCATGGTGCCCTTTGCTTGGTGGTGTCCCTTGCTTAGTGGTGTAGAAGACTCTGGGGCTTTTCAGAACAGGTGTATATATACTGAGATCATGTGACATTTAGTGGACTTTATTTAATTAATTATGTGACTTCTGAAGGTAATTGGTTGCACAGGGTCTTATTTAGGGGCTTCCTAGCAAAGGGGGTGAATACATATGCATACGCACCACTTTTACTTTTTTTGGTATGTTGTTTTTTGAAGTGATTTCTTTCTATTTTACTTCACCAATTTCAACTATTTTGTGTATGTCCATTACATTAAATCCAAATAAAAATCAATTTGCAGGTTGTAATGCAAAAAAATAGGAAGAACGCCAAGGGGGATGAATACTTTTGTAAGGCACTGTAGATCAACATTTTTTTACATTTGAATTGTTTTTTTTCAACTTTATTTAACTTCTTGGATATAGGTGGCGCTATTTTAATTTTTGGATGAAAAACGTTCCCGTTTTAAACAAGATATTTTGACACGAAAAGATGCTCGACTATGCATATAATTGACAGCTTTGGAAAGAAAACACTCTGACGTTTCCAAAACTGCCAAGATATTGTCTGTGAGTGCCACAGAACTGATAGGCACAGAACTTACAGGCGAAACCCAGATAAAAATCCAATCAGAAAGTGACGCATTTTTTGAAACCGCCTCATGCCAATGACTCCTTATATGGCTGTGAAGGAGCTAGGAGTCAGCTTACATTTTCCACGTTTTCCCCAAGGTGTCTGCAGCATTGTGACGTCTTTTAGGCATTTCCATTGGAGAATGGCTGTAAGAGACCATATAGGGCGAGTAGACGCATGGTGTCTCCCGGAGAAAACCTTGCGTAAAATACTGAGGTAGCCATTTTTCCAATTGTTTCCCTCTGCAAGGGCCGCGGCTGTTGTGGAGCGATGGGTAACGCTGCTTCGAGGGTGGCTGTTGTCGATGTGTTCCTGGTTCGAGCTCATGTAGGAGCGAGGAGAGGGACGGAAGCTATACTGTTACACTGGCAATACTAAAGTGCCTGTAAGAACATCCAATAGTCAAAGGTTAATGAAATACAAATCGTATAGAGAGAAAATAGTCCTATAATTCCTATAATAACTACAACCTAAAACGTATTAAAAACGGCTTTTTTGGGTCCTCCAATAATCTGTATCGATGTTGAAAAATCATAATCGGTTGACCTCTAGTCATAATATAAAGTGGTATATATGTATTTCAATGTAACCATAGTAATGTGGGCTGGGACACTGTGTTTCAACAATTAACATGCAGTACGCTACCCACTCTCTGCACAATTAGGATGTGAGTGCTTTAAATCTAACAATTCATTTGTTCAGTCAGCTTTTAAATTTACATCAAAGGTTAAAGTCAGATATCAAAAGTCAACCGTTTTAAAAGCTTAATTAGTTATATACTCTTTCTCTATCTGCGATGCTGCAATTCTAATCATCAAAGCGTTGTTTGAATGAGTCAATTAATGCAAAATGCAAATCAAGTGTAGGTCAAATCGTCATCCTTCTCACTAACAATCCATGAAAACAAAAAATCTGAACCATGTGGCTCAGAAGCCTCCTTTTTCTGTAGAATAAAGACCATTTTATTCAAATGAGGCCCAGTAAAAAAAAGGCTAATATATATCCTTGTTTAAATTCCCCAGTAGTGTTTTTCCCTCTGCTCCTTAGTGTGCTGGAGAATAGTAAGTTGGCCTGGGCTAACCTTACAGTGGAGGATATCCAAACCACATCAGCATTCAATACACAGGGATTCCCAAACAGAATAGGCTTAGAGAGAGCGCAGAGGAGTATACAGCATAACTATGTGTGTGCGTGTGTATATTCGCACCACGCATGTGCACGTGCTGTGTGTGCCCTTGAAAGAAACCTGGTTGGGGTATAAGGAATCTCTCACAGAACAGGAAAACCACACTAGGAAACCCACAAGGCCTTCCATTTCCCTACAGGCCCTGTATCACACGCCTGATGACTTCAACCAATTAACGTTGAATAACATTAACATTTCCTCAACCGCCACTGGGCGAAAAGTGTCCATATCAGAGGATACTTTTGATACTCCAGAAAACACAGACCATTTCCAATGCATAGTTTTAGTTTTGTGGATATCAACCATATCCTGACAAATTCTGAATCAAATTCTGAATCAAATTCTGAATTTGTCAAGTTGACAAATACTGTCTGTATACATCACATATGTGTTTTCTCAGCATATTCAAGATATGAAGCTATATTGATTCCAGATACGCTTCTTTTCTTTCAATCACAAATCATTTTTGAATTTCCCTCTGGATATTACATATGGTATGGCCGGATATTGGCTCATAGCAAGAAGAATCCCATATTTTCTGCTGGGGAATTCCAACTATAATTTTTTTAATTTGGTCGAACTGACAACTGGAGAAACGAAGGAGTGAAAAGCTGTTGAGAAAATAACTCAAAGAAGTTAATGTTAGAGTGAGAAGCTACAATGTAAACCCGAACAGTACTATTCAATAATTGGATTAAGTTCTGTAAACATAATATATGTGAAAATGTTGTAGTAAGGTTCCCATAACATGCACCTGACTTTTGTTTTCGTGAGACTGGTATTTTTTTATTCAGATGAAATGTATCGGAGTGTTTATGTGAAAAGGACTTCTGATGATAGATTGACAGGCACAAATATCTGTCTGACGTAAACTCAAGATTTTTTATATAAATATGAACTTTATCAAACAAAACATACATGTATTGTGTAACATGAAGTCCTATGAGTGTCATCTGATGAAGATCAACAAAGGTTAGTGATTAATTTTATCTCTATATCTGCTTTTTGTGACCCTTCTCTTTGGCTGGAAAAATGGCTGTTTTTTTTCTTTTTCTGTGGCTTGGTGGTGACCTAACATAATCATTTGTGGTGCTTTCGTTATAAATCCTTTTTGAAATCTGACACTGTGGCTGGATTAACGAGAATTTTATATTTTAAAATGTTGTAAAATACTCGTATGCTTGAGGAATTTTAATTATGAGATTTTTATTGTTTTGAATTTGGCGCCTTGCACTTTCACTGGCTGTTGCGGGGGGGTTCCACTAGAGGAACAGGGTTATTTTGTTCTGTTCATATTTCCCTGACTAGTCTTCCAGTCCCTGCCGCTGAAAAACATACCCACAGCATGAATTTGCCACCAACATGCTTGACCGTAGGGATGGTGCCAGGTTTCCTCCAGACGTGATGCTTGGCATTCAGGCCAAAGAAACCAATATTGATTTAATCAAACCAGAGAATATTGTTTCTCATGGTCTAAGAGTCTTTAGGTGACTTTTGGCAAACTCCAAGCGGGTTCTCATGTGACATTTACTGAGGAGTGGCTGCTATCTGGCCATTATACCGTAAAGCCCTGATTTGGTGTCGTGCTTTAGACATATTTGTCCTATTGGAAGGTTCTCCGATCTCCACAGAGGAACTCTTGAGCTCTTTCAGAGTGACCATCTGACTCTTGGGTCACCTCCCTGACCAAGGCCCTTCTCCCCCGATTATTTTGCTCCTTTGCACCCCATTATTTTTATTTCTACTTTGCACATTCTTCCACTACAAATCTACCATTCCAGTGTTTTACTTGCTATATTGTATTTATTTTGCCACCATGACATTTTCTTACCTCCCTTTGCTCACATCGTGTATAGACTTATTTTTCTACTGTATTATTGACTATGTTTGTTTTACTTCATGTGTAACTCTGTGCTGTTGTATTGTCGACCTGCTTTGGCCAGGTCGCAATTGTAAATGAGAAATTGTTCTCATCTTGCCTACCTGGTTAAATGAAGGTGAAATAAAATAAATAAATAAAACTATGATGGAGGCCGCCGTGTTCTTGGGGACCTTCAATGCTGCAGACATTTGTTGGTACCCATCCCCTGATCTGTGCCTCAACACAATCCCGTCTCGGATCTCTACAGACAATTCCCTCAACGCCATTTCTTGGGTTTTGCTCTGACATGCACTGTCAATTGTGGGACCTTATATAGACAGATGTGTGCCTTTCCAAATCATGTCCAATCAACTGCATTTACCACAGGTGGACTCCAATATAGCTGTAGAAACATTTCAAGGACGATCAATGAAAACAGGATGCGTCCGAGCTCAATTTCAAGTCTTATAGCAAAGGGTCTGAATAATTATGTAAATAGGGTATTTGTAGTTTTGTTTACATTTATGCCTTGCTTTGTCATTATGCAGTATTGTGTGTAGATGGATCAAAGTAAATATTTTAATCAATTTTAAAATAAGGCTGTAATGTAACAACATGTGGAAAAAGGGGTCTGAATACTTTCTGAATGCAATGTATTTGGTTAAAGATAAACCCTCATTGAAATTTTTCGCCCAGTGCGCTTCACACCAACTGTGACATCACTCACAATCCCTCCAATTACAATGGAGTATTATTCTCCCCCGCTATACACAACCAATCTGGAAGGCTAAAACACAAAGTTGAAGTGCCTACGGTGTCTTGCAAAAGTATTCATCCCACTTGGTGTTTTTCCTATTTTGTTGCATTACAACATGTAATTTAAATTGATTTTGAATTGGATTTAATGCAATGGACATACACAAAAGTTTAAAGTGATGAAGTGAAATGAAAAAAAGAACTTTAATAAAGTCCACCTGTGTGCAATCTAAGTGTCACATGATCGGTCCATGATCTCAGTATATATACACCTATTCTGAAAGGCGCCAGAGTCTACCACACCACTAAGCAAGGGGCACCACCAAGCAAGGAGCACCATGAAGAATAAAGAGCTCCCCAAACAGGTCAAGGACAAAGTTGTGGAGAAATACAGATCAGGGTTGGGGTATAAAAAAATATCAGAAACTTTGAACACCCCACAGAGCACCATTAAATGCATTATTAAAAAATGGAAAGAATATGGCACCACAACAAACCTGCCAAGAGAGGGCCGCCCACCAAAACTCACAGACCAGGCAAGGAGGACATTAATCATAGAGGCAACAAAGAGACCAAATCCAACCCTGAAGGAACTGCAAAGCTCCACAGCGGAGATTGGACTATCTGTCCATTAGACTATTTTAAGCCATACACTCCACACAGCTGGGCTATAGGGAAGATTGGCCAGAAAAAAAGCCTTTGCTTAAAGAAAAACGAAAAGAAAAAGGCAAGTGGGAGACTCCCTAAACATATGGAAGAAGGTACTCTGGTCAGATGAGACTAAAATTGAGCTTTTGTCCATCAAGGAAAACCAATTCTGGAGCAAACCAAACACCTCTCAATCCCCCCGAGAATACCATCCCCACAGTGAAGAATGGTGGTGGTAGCATCAAGCTGTGGGGATGTTTTTCATCGTCAGGGACTGGGAAACTGGTCAGCATTGAAGGAATGATGGATGGCGCTAAATACAGGGAAATTATTGAGAGGAAACCTGTTTCAGTCTTCCAGAGATTTGAGACTGGGGCGGAGGTTCACCTTCCAGCAGGACAATAGCCCTAAGCATACTGCTAAAGCAACACTTGAATAGTGTAGACCAGCGGAACCCATGCAACTTGAAGGAGCTGGAGCAGTTTTACCTTGAAGAATGGGCAAAAATCCCAGTGGCTAGATGTGCCAAGCTTATAGAGACATACCCCAAGAGACTTGCAGCTGTAATTGCTGCAAAAGGTGACTCTTCAAAGTATTGACTTGGGGGGGGGGGGGAAATTGTTAGGCATGCTCAAGTTCTTTTTTTTGTCTTATTTCTTGTTTGTTTCACACACACAAACTATTTTGCACCTTCAAAGTGATAGGCATCTTGTGTAAATGAAACGATACACTGAACAAATATATAAACATATCATGCAAAAATGTCATTTTACTGAGTCAAAATTAATTTATAAAGAAATCAGTAAATCGTCTATGGATTTCACATCACTGGGAACACCGATATGCCTCTGTCACAGATACTCTACCTTTAAAAAAAGTAGGAGCATGGATCCGAAAATCAGTCAGTATCTGGTGTGACTGCAGTGCGACAGATATTTTCTTTTTTTTGGTGGGTGGGGGGGGGTATTATTATTACTCTTCCTGCAGTCCATACAAAACATGAAACATGGGGGCCTCCCAATTAGTGCAGAGGGGTGTCACTACAGCCTTGGGTTCAATCCCAGGATGTGTCACAGCCGCCGTGACCTGGAGACCAATGAGACGTTGCACAATTGGCCCAGCGTTGTCCGGGTTAGGGGAGGGTTTGGCCAGCCGGGATTTCCTTGTCTCATCATGCTCTAGCGATTCCTTGTGGTGGGCCTTGGTCGTCAGTTGGACTGTGTTTTCTCCATATCCGCAGCAGAACTCCAAGGTGAACAGCCTCTTGCATGTTAGAACAATGTAGATAAGGCAGGTCGGCATCTCAGATTTGTAACTTCAGGATAAGGATTGGCACTAAGGGCAGGGTCGGTCGGGCTGGGGGCGAAGCGGGGGTGCGCAGCGGGGCTCGAGCCACGTCTGGGGGAGCAGTCGCACCATCGCCCTCCTCTAGACACAATTGGAAGTTCATTGTTCGGCCTGTCTCGAGGGCTCTCATGTGGGGTTTCGGTGTCCGCCGGTGGGCCGGTGGGAGGTTGGGTCCGGCGGTCGGTGGCGGTGACTCTGGAAGCGTGCTGGGCCCTTTTCACTGATTTCCCTAGCTACGGTGCTCGCCAGCACCGTTCACGTAGGGTCTCCGGCCGGCGCCTAGCAGCCGACTTAGAAATGGTGCGGACCAGGGGAATCCGACTGTTTAATTAAAACAAAGCATCACGAAGGCCCGAGGTAAATGTTGACACAATGTGATTTCTGCCCAGTGTCAAAGTGAAGAAATTCAATGAAGCAAACGGTGGGAGTAACTATGACTCTCTTAAGGAGACCTGAGCTCAGGATGATAGTAAAACAGGCTATACACTAAAAGAAAGGGAACACATATATAACTGCAAAAAAATGATTGCAGGTCGGAGGACCATCAAGCTAAACAGGCCTATGAGACAGGACCATACCCTCTAGAGTTTGTAAAGAGAGGGGCGATAACGTATGAGAACCTAACCGTGAGAGGCGCACGGGCGCGGCAAATAGGATGCACCTCCTATTCATCTAAAAAGTGTGTCCCATGTTGCGTGGACTCTGGGGGTAATAATGACCCTCATGGTGACTAGCAGTGCGGCTTGGCAGGGTCGCGTTTCAGAGGACGTATGGCTCTCGACCATCACCTCTCCCAAGTCCGTAAGGGAGTTGCAGCAATGGAAAAGACTGTAATTACCAATTGGATACCACAAAATGGAGGATAATAAGGGGTAAAACATGACATAATACAGAACATGAAAAGACCAGAACAGCTCAAGGACAGAACTACATCCATTTTTTCAAAAGGCACACATATTAATACATAAACACTATCTAGGTCAAATAGGGGAGAAGTGTTGTGAGGTGTTGCTTTATCTGTTTTTTGAATTACAATGATTTCAATGAAGAGCAAGACGTGCCGCTCTGTTCTGGGTCAGCTGCAACTTAACTAGGTCTTTCCTTGCAGCACTCGATCACCCAACTTGACAATAATCTAGATAAGACAAAACTAGAGCCTGCAGGATTTGCTTTTTGGAGTGTGGCGTCAAAAACGCAGAGCATCTCTTTAGTAGAGACAAACCTCTCTCCATCTTTACAACCATATAATCTATATGTTTTGACCATGACAGTTTACGGTCTAAGGTAACACCAAGTAATTTAGTCTCCACAACTTGTTCAACAGCCACACCATTCATTACCAGATTCAGCTGAGGTCTAGAACTTACAGAATGATTTATACCAAATACAATGCACTTAGTTTTAGAGACGTTCAGGACCAGTTTATTACTGGCCACCCATTCCAAAACAGACTGCAACTCTTTGTTAAGGGTTTCAGTGACTTCATTAGCTGTGGTTGCTGATGCGTATGTGGTTGAATCATCAGCATACATGGACACACATCTCCTTCGCATAGAGTTGATCAGGCTGTGATTGTGGCCTGTGTAATGTTGTCCCACTCCTCTTCAATGGCTGTGCAAAGACAAGCTGTCTTACACATCGATCCAGAGCATCCCAAACATGCTCAATGGGTGATATGTCTGGTGAGTATGCAGGTCATGGTAGAACTGGGGACATTTTCAGCTTCCAGGAATTGTGTACAGACCCTTGTGACATGGGGCCGCACATTATCATGCTGAAACATGAGGGGATGGCGGAGGATGAATGGATCAACAATTGGCCTCAGGATCTCGTCATGGTATCTCTGTGCATTCAAATGGCCTTTGATAAAATGTAATTGTGTTTGTTGTCCGTAGCTTATGCTTGCCCATACCATAACCCCACGTTCTGACCTTATTTTGTTATGTCTTTGTGTTAGTATGGTCAGGGCGTGAGTTGGGTTGGTTGTCTATGTTCTTTTTTCTATAATTTGGGATTTCTGTGTTTGGCCTGGTATGGTTCTCAGAGGTAGCTGTCAATCGTTGTCCCCGATTGAGAACCATAATTAGTTAGCCTGGTTTCACTTTTGAGTTGAGGTTGATTATTTTCTGTAGTGTATGTTCACCATCCAGAACTGTGTCGTTTATCGTTTTTGTTGTTTTGTTCGAGTATTCGTTTTCATTAAAAGGCATAATGCATACTTACCACGCTGCGCATTGGTCCTCACCTTCTTCCACAACAGACAACCGTTACAGGGGCAGACTGTTCACAACATTATCAGCAAACCGCTTGCCCATACATGCTGTCTGCCATCTGCCCAGTACAGTTGAAACTGGGATTCATCCGCGAAGAGCACACTTCTCCAGTGTGCCAGTGGCCATCAAAGGTGAGCATTTGCCCACTGAAGTCAGTTACGACGCCGAACAGCAGTCAGGTCAAGACCCTGGTGAGGAAGATGAGCACGCAGATGAGCTTCCCTGAGATGGTTTCTGACAGTTTGTGCAAAAATTATTTGGTTGTGCAAACCCAGAGTTTCATCAGCTGTCTGGGTGGCTTGTCTCAGACAATCCCGCAGGTGAAGAAGCCGGATGCGGCGGTCCTGGGCTCGCATGGTTTCACCTGGTCTGCAGTGTTGAGGCCAGTTGGACGTACTGCCAAATTCTCTAAAACTATGGGCTCTAAAACAAACATGCAATGATCTGGCAACAACTCTGGTGGAGGGAGTGTGCAAAACTCGAGACATCTGTGTGACAAAACATCTGTGTGACAAAACTGCACTTTTAATGTCCCCAGCACATGGTGCACCTGCATAATGATCATGCTGTTTAATCAGCTTCTTGATACACCACACCTGTCAGGTGGATGGATTATCTTAGCAAAGGATAAATGCTCACTAACAGGGATGTAATAAAGTCTGTGAGCAAAGTCTGAGAGAAATAAGCTTTTTGTGCGTATGGAGCATTTCTGGGATATTTCTATCAGCTTATTAAAAATGGGACCAACACTTTACATGTTGCGTTTATATTTTTGTTCAGTATAGAAACCATAGAGTAGAACCTTCAGGGTTTTTTAATTCACTCCTCCATGTAATCTCAATTGGACCATGTCATATGACTTTATCCCCAGCCCCCATTATAAAAGCAGTAGTGATATGTGCATTTTGTCCCTATGATCATTAGCACAACTAATGAGACTAGCAGATTTCCCTATCCCCTTGTATCCTTCCACTCAGCTCCTTGCTCCATTCCCTCCATTCCCTGCTCAGTCAACTGATTCACCCTCTCCATCTCCGCAAGCGCTTCCGGTTTTGCCCGTTTCGGCAAAATGACTTGCAGCTAATTCGGATCGACTTGATGAATTCAAACAACTCAAACCCTGGCAGTTTAATAAGGGCAAGCCGTAATGAAAAAAAGAAAGAAAAGCAGCAGAATTTATCTTCTACTGACCCACTCCCCCTCTTCTTCTCCTTCTCGCTCTCTCTCTCCTCGGGAATGGCTCCTTGTCGTTTTGAAGCCGGGGGGGTGGGGGGGGGGACTACCCCCAGTCATCATCCCGCTTGGCAATTACAGTGAACGTACGGGGAACGATACCTCATATAGTCTCGTCACCGTGCGCTGACGGCGGGGTGAAAAACAGGGGTGTTTACCCAGGGTAAATATGCACGTTCCGGGCCGGTGATTGGTTGATGGTTGTGCGGGATTGGCAGTGGGATCGGATATACGTCCAGATCCAGCGAAAGAGCTGATCAAGGTTGCCTCCATCACTCACTCGGCTAATCTTTTCCGCCCACGTGAAAAACAAATGACGCTCGCAAGAAGCAGCTATAGCTGGGGCCCGACTGCCTGTCCATCTTACATCTTTATCCTGCTCGGCGATGTTGAGTTATTCAGACTTTCTGTTTTAGGGCACAATGGCATCTTGAGACGTCTGACACGCGATTGATAAATTGATATACAGTCGATTGATGAATGCAATGCTGTGGGCCTGTTGTGACAATGTGCACTAAAATGGGGCATGGATATCACCAGCAGAGTTCACTTACCCAAAGTGCACTTATTAAGAGTCAACTGTGAAGTATATTGAGACATTTCAGTTGCCTGCCCAACAAAAATCTGAAGTTATCATCCAAGGACAAAGATTCTTGTCAGAAAGATCATTTCAACCCCAAGGGCCAGTATATTTTAATGTGTGATGTTAGCTCTAAATGAACAATGCTAGCAGACAAGGTCAAGTGAAGAAGTAGGACATAACAGACTTTATTGATACACTGTACAACAAAAAAGCCCTGTACGAGACTGAACAACAATTTTTTTTTGGTCACATCCATTTTTTGCGGCTCACTTTATTGGTTTATGTGTACGGTATCTACCTAAACCTGTAACTCCTTAGACTAAGGATGAATATAGTAAGCACCTTGCTGGGGAAGAACTACCTCGAGCCAAATGAGTCCAAACTAATCCGAGAGGGCAAAAACACGCAGCAGTCTTCAATTAAATTAGCGAAGCTATTTTACACCAATACAATATTTATTCCTGTACTTTCTAACTTAGTAACCTCTTTGGATGTGGCCTGAGAGGCCTTCAAAAGCCTCAGGCTACATCATATTCCTTAAGTTGTCAATGGATGTAGAGGAGCCAGGTACACACACACAGATGCCGGATTCACACTATGGGCTGACCCTAACCGCACTGTGTTGGCTCCGATATCATCTTTTCAAGGTGTCTTTTCAAGCACCGTTCTTGCAACTATGGTGAATGCGTAAGCAGGACAGCTCAGTACAGATTGGCTCAGTTTGGCCCTATAGTGTGAATAAGGCAAGCATGCGTCCTATGCTGAACAGCGCAGGCCTCTTGTAAACGCGCCGCAGCCCTCATCCTTGGAGGGTGTCACCTCAAACAGCAGGGGTACTGTGCATTCAGGCCGTTATTACCGCAAACAGGGTATCGATCCCACCTGGAGGATTGGTGCAAGTCAGCAACTTTATCAATGGCAAGGAGGAGAAGTAGAAAAAAATGAAATTGCATTTTGATGATGGATGCACCTGTCGGACGGAGAGAAAAACAAATGCAAACAACATCAGAGGCTAGAAATCTTCCCTTGAACGTCAATAACAATCGCCTCCAGATTCGACGCTGCTAATGTTATTTGTTTGCGATAAAATGCAATGAAAATATAAACAAATACCATATTTTTACATAATGCAGATTAAAACATTTTGCAGAGCTCTTACTAAGTCACTTTTCCGATGTAGCTTCACAGTGCTTTAGTGGAATCGAAAAGCCTATCCTCTTGCACACTATAAGGCTGAACACATTGCGGCACTCTTACTAATTCATACACTTGTTCTATGTATCCTCACAGTGTTTTAGTCCAGCCTTGCTAAGTGAGGCCCTAGTGATCGAACGTAATTCCCTAGAGTCTATATAGATCAGAGCAGAATAAGAGCGGATAGGGGACTAGGCCTGAACAGAACGACGTACATCCCGGCTATTTCTCCTTTACACCGAGACAGCTAATGAGATCCCTGAGAGCGCCTTCATAATGGAAGATCTGGGAGGCCAATTGTCCATCACTAATAATCATATGATAATCACTGCTCTGCAAAAAAAAACTACTGCACCGAGGACCTGGGGTTCCTTCATTAATTTTCCCTTCAAAGTCCTTTCCCTTTTATCCACCGGAGGAGGATGAGAGAGAAAGAGAGAGGTTGAATGGGAGAGAAAATGAGAAAAGGAAGGGCAAAAGAGTAAAAGTTAGAGAGACGGAGCACTAGAGTGCGAGGCGACAATCTCCTGCCTTTAAGCAAGTGATTAATAGGAGACCCAAATAAAAACACAACAATAAATGCCATGCATAAATAAATGATGAACTATAACAGTTGGCAGTTTTGTTTGATGCAGAGAGGGGGAATAGGAGCATGAGGAATATGATAGATAGAAAGATGGAGGGGTGGTTGTGAAGGGGGGGGTGAGCTAATGTAGCTTTAATGTAGCCGCTATCAAACGGGTCATTCATCATAATGCCCTGGCTCTTCATTTGCAACACAATATGGCTGCCGCAGTGCGTTTGAGGAGACTAGCGTATTAGCGGTAGCATTAGCATTAGTACACCACTGTGCTTCACCAATCTAAGGCAGGAGGAGGAGGTTGGATGGTGCTAACGGGAGCTAAATTGAGTTGAGCCTAAATCACAGTGTGTATAGAAATTAGGGGGACAGTGCATATCATAATGGGAGAGTCAGTACATATCATAATGGGCTCTCTCTTGTGGTGTTAAAAAAGAGTACTTACTTAGGCTACGCCAGGCAGGCAGTCTCACTTAAAGAGGAAAACAGAGAGAGTTGGAAGAGGTTGAGGGGGGAGGTGTGACACTGGCCATCAAGAGCTATGTGGGGCAATGTCATAACAGTGTTATGAGACTCTGGCCAATGTTATCCTCAAACGGCTGGTGCGGTGTGGGTGCCAACTTTGGTTCCAGCCCAGCAGCAACACTACTGATTTAATTAATATTGCATTATAGACGTTGATAAGTTGAATCTGCGCCCACAGCCACGTCGGCCCTTTGCAGGAAAGACTGGCCATCGGTCTACCCTGCTCTTAAATTACTGATGGGAAGGGAGTGATTACCATTCTACCACATAACTGAATATCACTATGGGTTTAAAAATGCATTATTATATGTCAAGGACTAAGACTCTGAGGTGTGTTAATATTCCATTGTCATGGTCACAGATAGATACTGCCACATGATTGGATTATTAAAGTATCTACAGGGGGCAAAGGTGAGATGTCCATTAGAGATGGCTCTGTCTACTGCTTTATTCCTCACACACACACCAAACAGGTAAGCACTCAATGAAATGCTCATTCATTGTTATGCACGCAAAAATAAATTAAATATAAACCAGTGTTCATCATACACATTAATGACTATGTGAATAATAATATTAAAGGACCAAAGTTTTTATCTCAATATGAAATAATTTCTGGGTAACAATTTAATATGTTGTTTTCAATTAAATTGGTCGAAAAGAAACAAAAAAATAGCTTCTTAGCAAATGGTATTTTCTCAAGCAAGAATTATCTGGGAGTGGTTTGAGCGGGGAACAGAAAACATAAAATGAGCTGTTATTGGTAGAGAGCTTTGGAACTCTTTTTTTTTATTGGTCAATTAACTCATTTACTGCATGGTGATGTTACCATGGAAGGCCAAAACTCCATCCCCACCAAAATAGGCGGAACATTTCAGGTGGTCTTTTCAAACAGGTCTTCCACTATAAAGGCATTATCCTCATTTTCACAATTTCACAGTATTATTCCAACCTCATAGTGTGTAAATATATACACAGGAAATCATGTTTTTGACTGCACTGGGCCTTTAAGTACAAAAAAGTAATCTGATACTAATAATTCAACTTTTCCCCAAAACGTTTCCAACTGGGCACAAATGGTTGAAAGG